>NW_005361459.1:1773762-1780520 GCF_000412655.1 Myotis brandtii | reverse complement strand
AAGAAAAAGGTAAAGATAAAAATTATGAACAACAAATACATACCTATCAACAAGTGAATCTAAAAATCAAGTGAATAAAAAATCTGATGAACAGAATAAACTGGTGAATATAATAGAATCAGGGGCATAGAAAGGGAGTGGACTGACAATTCTCAGGGGCAAAGGGGTGTGGGGGTGCAGGAAGAGACTGGACAAAAATCATACCCCTATGGATGAGGACAGTGGGGGTGGGGGGTAAGGGCAGAGGGTGGGGTGGCAACCGGGTGGAGGGGAGCTATGGGGGGAAAAAGAGTAACAACTGTAATAATCTGAACAATAAAGATTTAATTTAAAAAACATAAACTAAATAGAAAAGTAAAAAAAAAAAGATCAAGGAAATTTCACATTGCAGATAGACAGATTATCTGATTTTAATTAAAAATGCCTCAATATCAGTAATAATGGTCTGCTTTGAGGTATGTCATTCAAGGGTCACTCCATAATAGTTCTCCTATCTTTGCTTTCTTCATTATAGCTTCATTCATTTGGTTCTAGAAGTCATTTTAATGTTCATGAAAATGGGTCATCAAGAGCCATGAAAATGAGTATCTTATTAATTAAAGTCAGTTCAGGCCTTGCAAGAATGAATGTCAAGACAGGTGTATAGATGGGAAGGGACTATCACATGACAGGTGAGAAGTACATTAAAGGCAGGCAAAATGAGGCCAAAGTTTAAATCGCTTGATGTTAAATTTTGTCTAAAGACAATTTTGTCTAATGTACTAACACAGTTAAATATGTCTTTTGACTCTGTAATTCCACTTCTAAAAATTTATATTAAGAAAAAAACTTCAGATGCATAAACAGGATGAACATGCAAGAACTTTGATCACAGTATTCTCTAAAAGCAGTATAAAAGCAGAAATAACCTCTCATCTATCAGTAAGGGGTTGGAATATTTCTGCAGGAATTCAAAATGATGATGTAGATGTGCATGTCAAAGAGGCTATGATATATTATTTTTAGTTAAAGAGGAAATAATACAAAAAGTTATGTCTAAGAGAGACACATTGATTAGTTGCTTCCTGCAAGCAACCCGACCATGGCTGGGGATCGAACCTGCAACTAAGTACATGTCCTTGACTGGGAATTGAAACCCCAATTCTGGTTGACATTCTTTTCTTTTCTTTTTTAAATATACTTTTATTGATTTCAGAGAGGAAGGGTGAGGGAGCGAGAGATAGAAACATCAATGATGCCCCACACTGGGAATCAAGCCTACAACCCGGGCATGTGTCCTGACCAGAAATTGAACCGTGACCTCCTGGTTCACAGGTCAATGCTCAACCATTGAACCATGCTGGCCGGGCCGGATGACTTTTAAAAAACCTTTTTTATACTTTTAGATAAAAAAAACTGTATGTACATGTATTACCTTGAAAATCAGAAAAACAACTAAAACAAACAAATCTATCATTTTAAACAGTAAAATGCACTTCACCTAAACAGACATCCTTGACCGTTGATCCTGGATGTTTCAGCTGCAGCAGGAAGTGTCTTTGCTGGGAAATGATGCACGTGGGCTCTGGAAGCTGCAGCAATGAAAGCATCTCAGTAGTCAAAACAGGAATCAGGGAACTGAGAACAAGCTCTTTGAAACATGACTTTGGACTCTGTATTTTCCTCCCACCCTTCTCTTCCTGATTTTTGTCCCAATTTCTCACTGACTGAAGTGCCTGCACTTGAATGCCTCACTGATTTCAAACCCATCATTCCCAAAACTGACTCAGACTTCCACAGTCTTTCTTGATGGGATGTAATCTCTCCTTCATTGAGCTACCATAGCAATTTGTGCTTCCCTTGGGGCACCTTCCTCCTGCTACCTGTGTCTCTGTATTGTATCGATTTGAGCATCTGTCTTATTTCCCTTGCTGGAAAAAAGGTCCCTGAGGCAGTGTCTTTGTTTTACTCAAGGCTATCCACCCCGAAGCACCTAGCTTTGCACTTTTCTGAGAGGAGCCATTAAAAAACATATACATGCACAGCAAATAAATGAAAGAATGGACAAATGACTTCTGCAGGTACAGCTGTCATGACTTGCTTGTTTATCTTAGCAATGTAGAAAACCACTTTCCCATACTATTTTGCCCTGTCAAGAACCCAGGAATGCCTTTGTGAGGATAAGGCAGAAAGAATTAGTTCTGCCTTCTCTGATATTTGTAAACATAGGGTGTAGGATGTGCTATCATTTGACTTGGAGGAAGTGGAAAATGGAACCAAGTCAACAATTTCTTAGGTCATTAAAAGTTATTATAGAAAGTAGTAAGAGACATGAAAGTAATCATTGCGATATAACGAAAGCTACAAAAATATTAATTTAGAGAAGCCAGATGGGAGAGGACATAAAGAGAATAAAGGAGAGGAGAGCTTGCAAGACAAGGTGTCAGAACAGCTATAGTATGACAATTGGAATACCAGAATGCTTATGTTGAATAATTTCTAAATGCATACCAGTAAACTCATCATTTTTAAATAAAAGTCATCCTTCTAAGAATTCTACCCTACTGCATCAGAACCAATTCAGGTGCTAGAAGGTCTTACCACTGTTTCTCCTCAGATATAATTTCTAGGTAGTACTCCCTATATTGCCAGTTCTTATTCCTGCTTTCCCCTGGACTGGCATAAAATTCTTCTGGGTCTCTGTGTTCTCTCATTGCCACATGCAATTACAATCCCAACAAGAGGGATTTAATAAAGTAAATGGAAAAATGAAGACCAGCAGCATTTAACTAATTGTAAGGTCCAGACCAAACCCGAGAGGGAGCCAGCAGTAAGTATTAAGCACTGCATCAAGAGCAGCAACACATTTATCATGAGAAAGACTAAAAAACAATTTTTAAAGTTGCCAAACCTGCTTTTTCCCCCACAAAAATAGATGCCAATGTCTTGCTTATCTGCAATGTATAATGAAATATCCTATATAACATGCCAATGTCTTGCTTATCTGCAATGTATAATGAAATATCCTATACAGTGGGGCCTTGACTTACAAGTTTAATTCGTTCCGTGACAGAGCTCGTAACTCAAATTACTCGTATGTCAAATCAAAAAGTGAAGTAGTGAGACATGTGATGCTGGGCTGATGTTGTGGCATTCACTGTGATGTTCGCTGCGCCAACTAGTGGTGGGGTATCTGAAGCTGGCTCGTAACCCGAATTTTAGCTTGCAACTCAAAGCAAAAAATCGGCCAAGAGACGGCTCGTATCTCGAAAAACTCGTTAGTTGGGACACTCGTAAGTCAAGGCCCCACTGTATAATAAAAGGGTAATATGCAAATTGACCCTAATGGCAGAACAACCTGTGAATGACGGGTCACTATGATGGGCACTGACCACCAGGGGCAGACGCTCAATGCAGGAGCTGCCCCCTGGTGGTCAGTGTGCTCCCACAGGAGGAGTGCTGCTCAGCCAGAAGCCCTAAGCTGGCTCACGGCTGGTGAGCACAGGGCAGGATTGTCTCCCACCTCCATGGCAGTGCTAAGGATGTCCAACTGACGGCTTAGGCCCGCTCCCTCAGTTGGACATCCCCCGAGGGCTCCCGGACTGTGAGAGGGCACAGGCTGGGCTGAGGGACCCCCCCTCCCGAGTGCACGATTTTCATGCACTGGGCCTCTAGTTACAATATATTAAAGAGTAAGTAAGCCACATGGCCTGGGATTCGTTGTGAGAGTTGGAAGGCTGCCATTTTTGGTCATGAAAATGTGTCTGCATCACACCTTAAGGACCAATTCAGTTTCTCCCTTTGCCTTTTCTAATAGGCTGGAGATGGTCCTTGTCCTCAAGTTACCTACAGTCTAGTAGGGAAACAAACACATAACCAGCATCTTATAAAAAAGGTCTGAAAATGAGGAAAGTGTAACAAGGTGTTCAAACGGAGACTAGGAAATGATTCATTCAGAGCTGAGGAGAGCAGGAGCAAAGACACAGGGGCTGGAAAGGCTCGGCGTGTTTTCAGAGCAGGGAGTGGACGGGCTGCCTGTGGAGAGGGGTTATAGAACAGAGTCGGAGATGGTGCCAGAAAGTCTATACCTTTTGGAATTTGTTTTGAAAAAATAAAAACTGAACTCATGTCACAGATAGCTGAGCAGGACCCTAATTCAGGTGGTACATCAAGATCACTGCTGTCCACACAGGGGGCTGGGGAAACTGAGGTCTCTCTGAACCATCAGATCACTTAGGGATCCCATGGCAGTCAGCATGGCCCGGCACTCCAGACGGCCATGAACGTGTGATATGACCCTATAGGTCTGATAACACCCTTGTCATGTGTCCTCACTGGGTCCCTAATAATGGCAGCTGATCTTTTATGACATAGTTTTATTTGAGACCAAGTGTGCTTTTCCTGGAAGCTGCCTTTCTGTTTTAGGTCAGGGAATGCTTGTGGTTGCTGAAAGCTGAAGACAATGCTGGAGCACGGCCCCTCCATTCAAGGTTGACCACCAGCAATGCTCTGAAGGGGCCTGGGTTGGCCTTTCTTCTATGAATCATAATGACAATAACTTCTGTTTATTGAGAGTTTATTAATCACCAGCATTGCACTGAGCATTGCACAGGTGTTCTCTAATTTAATTTTCATAGCAATCCTGTGAGCAAGATCCCATAATTCTATTTGATAGATGAGGAATTGCAGTTCATAGAAGTTGATTTCCTTGAAGCAGTACAATCAGTGGTGAAGTTGGGACTGGAACCCAGGCACTCTCATTTTCTTACTCTCTTATCTCCTTTTCTCTGGCAAAACCTGACTTCAGAAAAGGCATTAGAGACATACTGACACCTGGTATAAATATCCAGAGAGGCAGTATGGTGTAGGGGTTAAGGATTTGAACCGCTTAGTACAGTGGTTCTCAACCTTCTGGCCCTTTAAATACAGTTCCTCATGTTGTGACCCAACCATACAATTATTTTCGTTGCTACTTCATAACTGTAATGTTGCTACTGTTATGAATCGTAATGTAAATATCTGATATGCAGGATGGTCTTAGGCAACCCCTGTGAAAGGGTCATTCGACCGCCAAAGGGGTCGCGACCCACAGGTTGAGAACCACTGGCTTAGTAAATCTGACATGAGTTTGGGTACTGGTTTCATACCTTCCCTGTGTGACCAGACAAATGACCTAACTCTCCAACCTTCAGGGTCTCATCTATCTGTAAGACGCTGGTAACAGCCACACATATCTCATAGACTGTCCTAAGTGTGAAATGAATTGACAGGTACAACATCCCTGACACATGATGTGCTCTCAATAAATGTTAGCTGTTTTTATTATCCATAAGGAGTTTAGTGTGCACTCTCCACCACTGAGATATTTGCGTTTTACCAATCAAGTAGTTAAGTTAAAAAAAAAATGAATCAAATCGTAGAATTTTTAAGAATCTGTACTCAATTTTAATTAAGTAATACATGAATACCTACTTGATTGTAAGAATCTCAAATAGCCCTAACTGTTTTGGCTCAGTGGATAGAGCATCAGCCTGCAGACTGAAGGTTCCCAGGTTCAATTCCGGTCAAGGGCATGTACCTTGGTTGAGGGCACATCCCCAGTGGGGGGTGTGAAGGAGGCAGCTGATCGATGTTTCTCTTTCATTGATGTTTCTAACTCTCGATCCCTCTCCCTTCCTCTCTGTAAAAAATCAATAAAATATATTTTTTAAAAAATCTCAAATAGTACAGATAGTCAAGTTGCCTTTAATCATCCCCTTGATAGAATTTGGCTCATTGTCAGTTTTGTGGGGGAGGTTGGTTAAAGGGGCAGAGAGGTCCTTTCTTGGCATCTGTGACACCATGCAGGCCACCATCTTGGGGCCAGCTTTCGTCTCACCTTATAGCTGAGAGATCCTCTTCTCACCGTTCCTATGAATAGCAGGGCTGGGAATCATGAGTGAAAGGAATGGGGGTGCCTGGTAGGTGGAGAATCACCAGATCTGGGGAGGTAGGTTCTAACCCTGCTCTGCTCCTAGCTGGTGGTGTCATCTTGGCCCTTACTCCCCAATTGTAGAATAAGGGTTAGAGACTAGAGAATAGTCAGGCCCATTTTCAGGGGCGTTTCACTTGGCCCTCTCACTTGATAGATGTGGGAATGATGAACCACGTCCATGCTAAGTGAGTTGACCAGGTCACATACCTAGTAGAGCTTAAGACTCTGAGGAAGCCCTCCCTGTAGTTCTTGTGCTTAGATATCTGTAGCAAATGAGCTGTGAATGCTTTTCTTCGCTCTCACATCCAATTCCTCCTAAATGGGCGCCATTTTAAGCTCAAATTCTCTGGTTCTTACACTCTAAATCTTCCCCCTCTTGGGGACTAGTGGAGTTGTTCCAGGTGTCAATCCTATCTAATAATAGACAAACATGGTAATTAACGGTAACTTCGCTGCCCTTCCCATTGGCTAATTAGTGAGATATGCAAATTAACTGCCAACCAAGATGGCGGCCGGCAGCCAGGCAACTGAAGCGCACAGGAGGCTTGCTTGCTCCAGTGAAGGAGGAAGCCAAGGTTCCCCGCCTGCCGCTGCCAGCCTCTGAGCTTGCACTCTAAGAAACTATGTTGCAAATATAGAAGCTAAACAAAACCCAGAAACCTGCTTTCAGCAGCCGAGGTCTCAGAGCTGGAGCAGAGCCTCAGAGCTAAAGCCGGCTCTCAGCTCCAGTAACAGCCATAGAAGGTAAATAAATGCCAGAATAAAAAAGAAAAAAGAAAAAAAAGAGAGGTTGGGAGCTTCAGTC
>NW_005361459.1:1772913-1773568 GCF_000412655.1 Myotis brandtii | reverse complement strand
CACCCCAGTGGGGACCCCCACCCTGAAGGGGGTGTGACCAGCTGCAAACAGCCATCATCCCCTCATCCAGGCTGGCCAGGCACCCCAGTGGGGACCCCCACCCTGAAGGGGGTGTGACCAGCTGCAAACAGCCATCATCCCCTCACCCAGGCTGGCCAGGCACCCAAGCAGGATGCCCATCCTGATCCGGGACACCCTTCAGGGCAAACCAGCCGGCCCCCACGCGTGCACCAGGCCTCTATCCTGTATAGTAAAAGGGTAGTATGCCTCCCGGCACCAGGATCAGTGGAGCCGTGAGGCCTCAGAACCCGGGATCAGCGGAGCCGTGAGGCCTCCCACCACCGGGTGGAGCCGCGAGGCCTCCTGGCCCCTGGAGCAGCGTGACAGGGGGCAGCGCCCAAACCCCCCTGATGGGCCCTGCTCTGTGTGTGACAGGGGTGGCGCCACAACCCCCTGATCTGCCCTGTCTGTGCGTGACAGGGGGTGGCGCTGCAACCTCCCCATTGACTCTGCCTTGAGTGTCACAGGGGGAGGTGCCCCAACCCCCCAATCAGCCCTACCCTGAGCGTGACTGAGGGTGGCATCACAACCTCCTGATCCGCCCTGCTCTGTGCATGACAGGGGGCGGTGCCCCAACTCCCCAATTGGCCCTGCT
>NW_005361459.1:1749035-1772471 GCF_000412655.1 Myotis brandtii | reverse complement strand
TACCCGGGAGCGGGCCTAAGCCAGCACGTCATTATCTCCCGAGGGGTCCCAGACTGTGAGAGGGCACAAGTGGGGCTGAGGGATACTCCCCCCCTCCCCCAGTGCACAAATTTTTGTGCACCGGGCCTCTAGTCTATAATAATTAAAGCATAATATGCTAATTAGACCGGACAGTCGAATGACCTTCCCGACGAAGCTGGGCTGCGAGGGCCGAGCCCCTTGCATAAATTTCGTGCATTGGGCCTCTAGTGAGTATATAAATAAAGGGAGTAAAGCCTCTTTCTGCCCTGGCTGGAGGGTCCCAGTGAAATAAGGCACAGGGCTTGAGAGAACCCAGTGTCATCAGCCGTCCTGGTTATGAGTGCCCTGCAGCTGTGCCTGTGAGGGTGGCCCTGCCCACTCATGGTTGTCCTAGGCTTCTAATCAAAGACACAATTGCTGGGAACAGAGATAGCCGCCACCTGTGTGGGCCCATTTCTGTCTTCTTTACTCCCCTTGCCACTGTCACCATTTCTACTTGAGACCCTGCCCAGGAAGAAATTCAGGGTAATTTCTAGCATCTCTCCACTCCACAGGGATGGAAATTACTTCAATATCTGCCAATGACTTGGGATAACAGAGTCATTATTGCTCAAGTGCAGAATTCCGATTCTCTCCCTGCCACATGCTCCTAGCCTGAAACCCCTAAAATTTGTGGCAGCAGGGCCTGCTTCCACTTAACTGTTGTTTTTCTTTGATACTGCAGTGATGGTCTGCCCTCCTGTAGGCTCAGTTGAAGTTTATCACTGGCCAAATTGGTTACACATTTCTCCATTCAACCTTAGAGATAAACTCCCATACACACAAAGAATGATTATTCAGGGAAGATTTTCAGAAAACAGCTTCAATGTCTGATTTACCCTGAACACTGTGGTTTGGTCCTGTTCTCTGGACTCTGTCACCAAATACACCAGGCTAGTGACCAATCATTGAGGAAGATACAGCTTATAAAACAAAGTCAGAGAGATGAGGAGAGATTCTTCTGCTCCCATTGAGGAGAAATCTGAGGATATCCCAGTGTGCCAGGACACAGGGTTTAAGAGAACTCATGAGGAGAGGACAACAAAAACAGAACAAGGTTAAGTGATCAGACAATAAGGTCTAAAGGGCTCAGGAGACTTGGGAAGCTTTGTGGAGGAGGTAAACATAGGAAGGGCCTCAAAGGATGGTTACAATGTAAGTAGGGTAGAAGAGGTAGGAAACTTCTAGGTGGGAGGAACAAAGAATAAGGATTGGAGCACTGTGTGTGTGTGTGTGTGTGTGTTTGTGTATGTGTGTGTGTGTAACCAGAAGGGGACCCTTTAAAATGGAATAGAGCCCTAGCTGGTTCGACTCAGCGGATAGAGCATCGGCCTGCAGACTGAAGGGTCCCAGGTTCGATTCTGGTCAAGGGCATATGCCTGGGTTGCGGGCTCCATCCCCAGTGTGGGGTGGGGCTTGCAGGAGGCAGCTGATCAATGATTCTCTCTCATCTTTGATGGTTCTATCTCTCTCTCCTTCTCCCTTCCTCTCTGAAATCAATATATATATATACACTAGAGGACTGGTGCATGAAATTCATGCACTGGAGAGTGTCCCTCAGCCCGGCCTGCACCCTCTCCAATCTGGGACCTCTTGGCGGATGTCCGATTGCCAGGGAATCTCTGTCTTTCTCCTCTTTGTATCTCTGCAACTTAAAAAAGAAAGTGCCCTTCAGCCAGTTTCCATATCTCCTGTATTATAGTTATTTTCTTTGTCATCCATTACACATAGGCTCCTTGAAGGCAGGTCCAAGGTCTTGCCATCTGAATTTCCCATAGCTTCTGATTCAGCATGAGGCATATGGTAAGTGCTGTGCCCTTCAGCCAGTTTCCATATCTCCTGTATTATAGTTATTTTCTTTGTCATCCATTACACATAGGCTCCTTGAAGGAGAGATTCCCTCTCACAGATAGAATGAAGGAAAGCTGCACAGAGGTACCATTTTTTGGGCCATTTGAAACCTTGGCAGGTTTTCAGCAGGTGGGGATGGGGAAAGGGGCCCTCCAGTATGAATCACAGTGAAAGAAGAGGCATGGAAATGGCCATGTAATGAATGGCAGAGTTAAGGCATGGCAGTGAGCAGCCTGATCCCTAAGAAATATGAGTTGTATAGAAGGCTTGTTGGGAAAGGTACATTACTGTTGGAAAAGTCTGGAAAGGTGAATTGAAGTCAGAGTTGATTTTATTTTTAATTGTTGGCAATGTTTTATTTCTTGACCTTAGCAGTGATTCTATGAATGTTCACTTCATAAATATTTCTTAATTATACATATAAACTTATTAACTTTCTGCATGTATATTATTTCACAGCTTTAAAATGTTTAAAGAACAGTAGAAAATTAATATAATTATTATAAACATCCATGTACCTGACAATACAATCTTGAACTATATCCAGTAAATAAATAGGAAAAATACATGACTCAGCAATTGTAGTTGCACGTGTTTTAACATGCATCTCTAAGAACTGTAGATCAAATAGAAATAAAAATAGCATGGAAATGAATGAGCTGAAAATATAATGTAAAGAATAGGCATAGGTCCAAAATAAATAAACAGGCATTTTTTTTTTAACATACATAGAATATTTAAAACAATAGGCCATTTATTAGGCCATAAAGGAAGCTTCAGTAAATTCTACAAAATCAATCCCATTCAATCAATGTCCTCTAACTACAATGTAGTCATGAAACTGACATCTTAAGAAAGATAGCTAAAATAAAATCCCACATGTTTAGAAACTAGATAACATTATTAAATAACATTTGGTTTAAAAAGATATTTAGAATTAAAGAATACACAACATGATAAAATTTGTGTAATACAGCTAAAGCAGTACTTAAAGGCAAACTTATAACTTTAAATACACTAATGAACCAGAAAACAAATGCTAAAGACAAATGAGCTACCAAAACATGATGCAATTTCACTCTCATTAGGATGACTACTGTAAAAAAACAAACAAAATTGAACTGCGTCCAGCACAGCCAGGGGTGAACCTGAGGAGGGGTGTTGAAGGATTAAAGAAGACAGATAAGAGAATACAATTGGGGCCAGGTGGGACACTGTTCTTGGATGGGAAGACAGTGCCACAGCCTGTAAGCTGAGTCTTTATTTTATAGTCAGATCCCACGAGGCAAAGCAAGGTTGTGGTCAAGATGTTTACAATGTTCTCGAGAGTTTTGAATCTACTTAATTACATGTACCTGAGAACTCTATCAAGCTTTACTTGCGGCACCTGCCACAGCCCACATCCCATAGTTACCTAGGACTACAGGTAATTAAGTCATGTATTTTTCCTATTTATTTACTGGATATAGTTCAAGATTGTATTACAACCATACAACCTTACAACCATAGCCTTTGGCTATAATTATGCTTGGAGGGCTTTGCCCTCCAAGCTGGGATCTGCACATGGCTTTTTCCGAGGCTTGAAGCTGTCCAAACACTGTAGCTGCTCTCCACACAAAATAATAAGTGTTGTGAAGATGATGTTAACTTTTTAATTAAGGTATTATTTGTATACAATAAAATGCACCCATTTTAGAAGTCATATTTTTTAATACCTAGGTAAGGGATTTGGATGGCCAGAAGTCATATGATATAATAAAAATGTCAACAGGCTTGCCATAAATTACAGTTCCATCATTTGCTAAATATGTAATTTTGGACAAATTACTTGAGTCTAAGGAACTCATTTTTCCATCTTCAATGGTGATAGGACTATAACCCCCTCGCCCCAGGAAATGTGGAAAGAATAAAATAAAGTATTGTACATAAATGCTTGGCACATTTTACTCATCAGAATCTTCAAGGGTGGGACCATCGTCTCTGCAAATTTGAAAAGCACCTTAGGTGACTCTGATGTACTAGTATAGCTTAAGTTTCAAATTATTGGTGTGACAGTGGGGGCTATGGCAGAGAATGGCATGATTAGAGCTATACATTAGGACTTTTACTTTGTGGTGGCATTCACAGGGCCTGGAAGCCTGGGAGAATGAGTGAAGTCAGAGTGTGGAGAATCTGATTCAGAGGGGACACTGATAAGCTTGGTTTTAGTTAATGTTTGCTTATTCATCAACAAGCAAACATTGATTCAGGCCTACTTTGAAGGAGGCCCTATATTTCATACAGAGATTAATGTGTCCTCATTTCCCTGACTTGTCTCTTAAGGATCAACACGTGGCCTCTGTCTTCCTTGTCTCCTGGCTGACTCAGCACTGGTGCTGGCAGTGCAGGTCAGGAAATATTAGGGGTTCCAGTGACTATGAGGTATAGAGCCCTCAGCTACAGGTATTCTATGGAGGTGATAGCTGATGGGAAAGTTCACTGTCTTTCATCTTCCCACTGGATTTTTAGGCTGGGACCCACAACCATTTCCCAGTCTAGATTTTATTCTTAATGCAAATCCTTAGATTCAGGTTCTGATTTTCTTTTTTGTGATGCTAGGACCTGCCAGGTAGAGTAGGAGTGAACAGGAAACCATGAACTCTGATCTAGCATGACTGAGCAGTCTTACTTATCTTTCCTGTACAGTTGACTTCTTGGGACAAATACATGCCACCTCAGAGGACTTACACTGGCTACCTGTCATGTTATTGCAAGGAGATAACTGTTGAGAGAAGAAACAAAATATTCCTAGCTGGCAGATAAGCAGGAGGCTTGAATATCTTGTTTTTTCTCACTTGCATATCCCTCTTTTTTCTTGACTGTAGCTACATGGTCCCATGAGAACCATGATAGGGCAAATCAAACTAGGTAAGGGGGTTGGAGAGGGTCCCCAAGGAAAAGATTACTGATTTCAGATTGGAAGACTGGGAGCTAACTAGGGGAGAGGGTGGCAGGGTTAGAGGTTGGAGGTAGCAGTGTGGTTGGAGAGTGTTCAGTCATGTGAACAAAGGGCAGGGCATGAAACAATCCTATATAATAAAAGCCTAATATGCAAATCGACCTAATGGCAGAACTACAGGCAGAACGACCAGTTGCTATGATGTGCACTGACCACTAGGGTTGAGATGCTCAATGCAGGAGCTACCCCCTGGTGGTCAGTGTGCTCAGCCAGAAGCAGGGCTCACGGCTGGTTAGTGCAGCTGCTGTGGCGGGAGCTTCTCCCGCTTCCGTGGCAGCGCTAAGGAGCAAGGAGCCAAGTGGTAAGGAGCAAGGGGTCCCGGACTGTGAGAGGGCGCAGGCTGGGCTGAGGGACCCTTCCCCCCACCCCACCCCCAGTGCACAAATATTGTGCACCGGGCCTCTAGTTTAAAACATAACTAGCACTGTTTACGATGAGGTTGGAGAGATAGGTATGGAATGGACTAAGTCAGCATAACTTCTGATTTAGGATGATCAAGCCTAGCCGGTTTGGCTCAGTGGATAGAGCATCTGCCTGTGGACCAAAGGGTCCCAGGTTTGATTCCGGTCAAAGGCACGTACCTTGGTTGCAGGCTCCTCCCTTGTGCAGGTCCATGTGTTTCTCTCACATAGATGTCTTTCCATCTCTCTTCCAATCTCCATAAAAATCAATGGAAAAATATCCTCGGGTGAGGATTAACAAAAACAAACAAACAAAAACACAGAAAAGGATAATCAAAAGGGTGGCACTGAAAACTTTTTAAAGCAGGAGGGTAAAATAAATTAGCTTTTCATTCTGTAAAGATTATGTGGCTGCAGCATAAAGATAAGATTGGAGAAGGGCCAGAGTATTTTTGGGAGTAGTTCAGGTGAGAGGTGATGGTAACTTGGTCTATGTAATGTACTAAAGACAGAGATGAGAGACCAAGATGGCGGCATAGGAAAACACCGGAAATTGCTGCCTCCGACAACAACTTCAAAAATACAACTAAAAGACAGAACGGTCATCATCCAGAACCACAGGAAGGCTGGCTGAGTTAAAAAAACAAATTACCAGTAATTTCACATCCTGATATTAGTCATTTTCTTTTTTTCTGGAGCCCCTTCCAGTACATCTTAATATAGAGACTAAGGGATTTGTCATAGGAAATGCCTGTGGACAAATATGCATGTCTCTTGATTGGAAATCAAACTATAGTATTTTACAGTGACATTATAATGAAATTAGGATCTGTTCACTAAAATAAATAGCTGATCAGCAATACTTTGTCTTAGTTATTGTCTAATAGCTGGAAAATTGATCCAAGAGAATTTAGAGGAAAAAAAGATAGCCCTTTGGCCAGGTTTATGGCAAAACAAGGTATGATATTAACAGCTGTCAATTATTGAGTGGCTGATATTTGTGCCAAACATTATATGTATACATTATCTCTTTAATCCTTACAACAACCCAGTAGCTAGGTATTTTTATCCCTATTCCTTCCATGGAGAGTCAGTTCAAGAGCTTAAGCACCTTTCTCAGAATCACAATTAGGAAAGGACGGAGTTGGACCTGCTCCCAGGTTGTCTCACCCCGAAGTCCAGAAGTCTGTGCTCTGTCCCCATATCCTGCTGCCTCCCAGGGAGCATTCCCAGCTGAGTACAAAGCTTGCCCCTAAGATTCTCAGCCTACATTTCTGAAAATTTCCCTCCTGGCTTAAAGTGCATGCCTGGAATTTTATTGTCTTCTCCGATGGTCATTCATTCCGATGTGACAACAGTGCAAGGACCGCCTGGCCTCTCAGGACATCTGTCACTTGTCATGTTGCATTTAGGACACCAGAGAAGGCGCCCAGCAAAATGAACTGGAGTCACTTTTGTGACAGACTGAAGAAGCTGGAGCTGGAACTGGAAATGACCTTGTGGATGTCCAGACCTTTAGCTGCCGTCTGATGGAGTTCCAGATCTGTGGCATTTTTTTAAGCACTTGATTACCGCGAAGAGGATAAACACTGAGTTAAAAGGGAGAGCATTAGGTCTGGGGGCAGGAGAGAATGTTATCACGTGTATGTTCGCTCTATTGGGAAACAGCAGGATTCTAAGAACTCAGGCTTTGGAGGCAGACTAATGTGAGTTTAAATTCTGGCTCATATGCTTACTTGCTTTGGATAAGTTACTTAACCCCTTTGGGCCCTCAGTTTCCTTATCACTAAAATAGGGATAACATCACCACTTCACAGGATTGCTGTGAGGATGAAATAAAGTGATTCGTGTGAAACATCAAACATAGTGCCTGGTCCATAGCTGTGTTTGTAAATGATTTCCTTTCTCTACTTCGGCTGTTTCTTGGAATCACCTGTGTAGCTTTTACAACTCTAATGTTCAGGCAGCATGCCAGACTAGCAGACTTTCTGGAGTGGGGGCCAGGCAACAGTATTTTTAAAGCCCCACCGGTATTTCCACGTCCAGCTAAGGTTGAGCATCCAGTGCTGGATGCAGGCTGAGTGTCCCAGCACTTGCTCAGGCCTGGTCTGTCTTCATGGGGTGTGGGAGCATAGCTCAGGAGGCAGCAGGGACTGAGGCCCTGGGCCGTGTGAGAGGGCCTGTCAGCTCTTTCCGGAAGCTGTGGGCAGGGCCATCCCCAGGGCCTGATGGAGGTTTACCACTCTGGGGCCTCTCCATCTCCCCTCCCCCCCTATTTTTATCCAAGTGAAACCAACTTAAAATGGAATTCCAGGGGAGCCTGGCGAGGAATCACATGTAAAGAAGGCAGCTTAAGGAGGGGTGGTAAGCCAGGGGGAAAAGAGACAGAAAAGGCATATGGTGAGAGCAAGCCTCTACCCACAGGTCCCGACCTAGACAGCACTCTGACTTTCAATGTAAGATGCTCAGTGTGATCATCTCTTTTTCCCTCCAGGAGTCAAGGACTGATAGACTCATCACTGTAAATGCAGTTTTCTCAAATTATTACTGGGAAGTGCACTGTGGTCATTCCCAGAACCAGCAGCAACAGTCTCACCAGGGAGCTAGTCAGAAACGCAGAATCTCATTATAATCCACAAATGAGTGAGAGCATGTGATATTTCTCTTTCTCTGACTGACTTATTTCACTTAGCATAATGCTCTCCAGCTCCATCTATACTGTTGCAAATGGTAGGAGTTCCTTCCTTTTTATAGCAGCATAGTATTCCATTGTGTAGATGTGCCAAAGTTTTTTAATCCTGGATTGGGGGGATGAGGGGACATTGGGGGGATAAGGACACATATGTAATATCTTAATCAATAAAAAACATATTAAAAAAAATAAAAAAAAATAAAGACAGAGATGAAGCAAAGATTTAGGAAGCAGGTTGGCAGTCCTTAAGGATGAATAGGGATGATTATGTGAATCAATGGAAGTTATATGTAGTGACCATTGTGTCCTACTGTCAGTTTGACTCCCTAAGCCCTAAATGGAGTGCCTCATCTTTTCCCCACATATCTCTGGCTTGCCATTTACTGGTTGTTTGTGTTCCCCTTAAATTTATAATTTGAAACCTCATGCCCAACATGATCATATTAGGACATGGAACCGTTTGGGAGGTACTCTTGGAGCCCTCCTGAATGAGATTAGTGCCTTATAAAGAGGCCCAAAGAGTGCCCTTGACCCTTCCACCGTGTGAGGACACAGTGGGAAGACAGTGTCTATGAGCCAGGAAGTGAGCCCACATCAGACACCGAATCTGCCAGTGCCTTGATCTTGGACTTCCCAGTCTCCAGAGCTGTGAAGATAAATGTTGATTGGTTAAGCCACCCAGTCCATGCAATTCTGTTGTAGCAGCCCAAATGGCCTAAGACATGGCATATATCTGTTAATGACACAATCATTTTCCAGTCATGTGATCCAAAATCTGGACATAATTTTGGACTGCTATCTTTCTTCCACCCCCAATTTTAATTAATTACAAAGTCCAGATTTTTCTCCTTTTGAAATGTCTCTTGCATCTTTTTTCCCTTTTTATTCCTATTCAGGCCCCTATTATATAAAATACCTGGCAGGTGGTGCTTAAACATTATCTCCCAACTTTGGTCTCCATCCTGAACAATGTAACTAAGTTGGTCTCTCAAACATTGCTTTCATCATCCTCTTCCTTCTACTAAGGCTTGCAGTGAGTGATTCCCCACTGGCCTGAAGTAGAAATCGGAATGCCTTTGTTTAGAATTCAAGGCCTTCTGTGGTTGGTCTCCAATTTACTTGCCACAATCTGCTTCCCAATAACAGTTTGTTTTTGTTTTGTTAATCCTCACCAGAGGATATTTTTTTCATTGTTTGTTTTTTTTTCAGAAAGAGTGGAAGAGAGGGAGGGAGAAAGAGAGAGAGAGAGAGAGAGAAACAACATTGATGTGAGAGAGACACATTGATTGGTTGCCTCCCGCATGTAAACCCACAAAGGCTAGGGACCCAGGTACATACCCTTGACCAGGAATTGAATCCACTACCCTTCTGTGCATGGGCTGACACTCTAACCCAGTGGTTCTCAACCTTCCTAATGCCGCGACCCTTTAATACAGTTCCTCATGTTGTGGTGACCCCCGATTTCATTGTTACAAATTGAACATAATTAAAGCATAGTGATTAATCACAAAAACAATATGTAATTATATATGTGTTTTCCGATGGTCTTAGGCGACCCCTGTGAAAGGGTCGTTCAACCCCCAAAGGGGTCGCGACCCACAGGTTCAGAACCGCTGCGAGTCTAACCAGTGAGCAACAACAGCCAGGGCCCAATAATAGTAGTTTTAAAAACTATCTTAAAAGTTACAGAACACTTTGTTCAAATGGAATCTTTTGTTAAAAAGCATGGCAGATCCACAAGGAAAGCATATGCAAGAGGAGCTTTGGCTGAGGCAGGGAGGGGGACTGATTTCCTCCCCCTTCCCATTGCCTCCTTTCCATCCCACCTGCTCTGTCCCCGGAGATGAGTTTCTTTAGAATGTGTTTGATATCCATCTCCTTTCAGGAATGCGCTTAAGTAGAAATAGGTGTTCTTAAGGCACAAGTGGGTCACTAACCCTAACCTATGCTTCCCTGCAGGGGACCTCCGGCCTGCCTCTCCTCTGCTTGTTTCCTCAGTGGGCAGGGGCTCTGCCTCCTAAAAGGCACCCCCTGTGGTGTGATGCGAACCTTCATACCTCTGTGGGGTGAGCAGTAGCAGTTTAATGGTGCTGCTTCTTGTAGCATCTTTTGAGAGTGTTAAGGGCATTGCAACAAATCACAGCCCAGGAAAAGCAGTTTTTCAGGGCTGTCCAGTGTCCCCCCTCAGTCTTATTTGATCTAGAAAATGTTGTGTCCAGAGCAGTGATTTTCAAACCTGGGAAACGGGCTCTGTATAAAATCCTCCCCCCTGCCCCCTACACAACCAGGAAAATGAGCACCAGAGGACTGTGAAAGGAGAATGGAGGTATTAAGTTGAGCTCCAGGGGAGCTGAGAGGATAGTAATACTCAATGATAATAATATGACAGTGTTCTTTGTGGCTATTACATTAGAATTTACAATATATCTTTCTTATGAGGAAACAGAAGAGTTGAAAGTGCAGAAGAAGTAGGTTTTCAATGTTGAACTGATGGAGTTTGAAATACCTGTGGGTCAACTAGGACCAGGGCAGATTTCCAGCAGGTAGTTGGAAATTTGGGTCTGGGACTCAAGAATAAAGTTAGGGCTAAACTGATGAAAGCTTGAGAGTCATCTGTATAGAGGAGATAGTTGAAGCTGCGAAAGGGGTGAGCTTTTTAAGGGTAAGTGAAGAGTGTGTCTTTGTGAAATGCCTACATGTGGACTCTGGAGAAGGAAGCAGAGTGAGTTAAAGAGACAACAGATGTGGCCAGAAGGTAGCAGAAGAAGCTCGAGACTTGATTCCTGGTCCAGAGAGGGAAGTGCTATATGGAGGGAGTGCTATATGGAGGGGGTGGGCAGTCCATAGGGCTAGTGTTATTCACTGCAATTACTGAGAAGGATAAGGGGTCAGAAGAGGCCAGTGAGTCTGGAATTCAGGATTGCCTTGCAGTGTTTGTAGGGGTATTTACGCTGGGTAGGGTGGAGATTTGTTTTTATGGCCTGAGAAATGAGTGTGAAGTGAGGTACCCTTTCCCTTCAGTGACTCCTTAGAGATCATTGTCATCTAAAAGCCTCCTGTCCAGTCCTAGCTGGTTTGGCTCAGTGGATAGAGCGTCGGCCTGCAGACCCAAGGGTTCCAGGTTCGATTCTGGTCAAGGGCACATGCCTGGGTTGCGGGTTCAGTCGAACGTGCAGGAGGCAGCCAATCAATGATTCCCTCTCTACATCATCATCATTGATGTTTCTATATCTTTTTTCCTCTCCCTCCCTCTCTAAAATCAATAAAAATATATTTAAAAAATAAAAGCCTCCTGTCCACAATCTTACTCTTGCTTTATAAATAAAATACTATTTTTGAAGGAATCCAATTACCCAACAAAGATTGATTAAACCCAGAAACACTGATGACTATGGAATCGTGATTCTGAGAGTTGTGGTCCTTCAAAAGTGAGCTTTAACTCCCTTTTTTGGAGGGGAAATTTTTCCTTAAAGAAGATTTTTTTTCAACCCTTTAATCCCTTACATGTAGTTGAGGTTCAGAACCCTTTATTGCTAAATCCTCATGAGGAATTAACTACTGACCCTTTGAACAGCTATCTTCAGAGTGCCAACTCATTCGGTGTATGCTTTCTGGCAAGAGAAGGGTCTCTAGGAAGCTCACACTCTGGTTTTCTGTCCTGAACGACCTAGAAAGGCTTGAAACGGTGAATTCAGAGTGAGGCAGTTCTGTGATGGGAATGTGAAAATAGGTCTGTTAAGGAGTTGATGTCATTTTCTAACATCTATGGATAACTTGGTATTTTTTTAATTAAAAAAATTAACATCGATGAGAGAGAAACACCGATCAGCCGCCTCCTGCACACCCCCCACTGGGGATGTGCCCGCAACCAAGGTACATGCCCTTGACTGGAATCGAACCTGGGACCCTTCAGTCCGCAGGCCGAGGCTCTATCCACTGAGCCAAACCGGTCAGGGCTCTTTTTTTATTTAGCACATAATTTATACTGAAAACCTCTTTCTAGGACATATTCTATTTCCTCATTGAAAATATTGTGCATATATATGTGTCAAATCAAACAATGATTGATTGTATTATCTAGCACTTTGATTATTTTTTTGCATTTTTATCTTTTATTTTATCTTTTATTTTAAAAATTTAAATAACACAGAAAAGTAGAAAGAAGAGTACAATGAGCACACATAAATCTATATCTAGATTTACTAATTATGTCACATATGCTTCATATGTAATTATATACATGCACATAAGTGTATAATATTTTCTAAACTATTTCAAAATTAAATTACATAATACAGAAGCTTCACCTCTCAATACTTCAGCATTTTTCTCTAAAAATGACATTCTCCTATATAACCACAGTACCAATATCATACCTATTTAAACTAATAATTCCCCAGTCTACATTTAAATCTCTCCAATTATCCTCCAAATGTCTTATGTATCTGGTTTGTTCATAACAGGATGCAACCAATATCCCTCTTTTTCTAGAACAATTATTCCTTCCCTTCCCATGTCCCAAGGTTATTGACTTGTTGAAGTGATTGGGCCACTCTGAATTCCCCACATTCTGCATTTGTCTGATGGTTTCCTTGTACTATTGTTAGCTTGTCTCTCTGTCCCCTGTATTTTCTATATCTGGGATTTATAAAGAACCAAAGGCTTGATTAGATTAAAATGAAACACGTTTGGTGAGAACACTTCACGGGTGAGGCTGTGCACTTCATATTGTTCCCAGCTTGCATTGAAATGTGTTGTTGGAAGCCTTCTGGGTATCTTCTCTGATAAGACCCTGGTCTCTTCCTACCAGAAGAGTGATTATCCTAATTTCTGTGTTGACCCCTTCCTATGTTTCTTTCATGATTTTGTCGCTTAACTATGTATATTCAAAAAATATGTTGTTTAGTTCTAAACTTGTGTAAATAAAATCATATTGTATATATTATTTTGTGAGTTATTTTAACTTAACATTATTTTTGCGTTTTGTCCATGTCAATATATAAAGCTATAGGTCATTCATTTTCATATCTATGTAGCGTTCTTTTGTATACACAACTTATTTATTCTACTCTTGATAAACATTGGGTTTAGTTTTTTATTACAAAAAATGTTGCAATAAGTATTCTTGTATGTATTTGTAGTTTACATTCCCAAAAGCTTCTCTAGGGTATATATCCA
The DNA here is from genome assembly GCF_000412655.1 of Myotis brandtii. Classification (NCBI taxonomy): domain Eukaryota; kingdom Metazoa; phylum Chordata; class Mammalia; order Chiroptera; family Vespertilionidae; genus Myotis; species Myotis brandtii. Next base: position 1,759,291 of record NW_005361459.1, on the reverse strand, counting down.
AGAATGTAATTGCAGGGATGTATGGAATATACAAGTACAACTTTACTAGGTCTAGCAATCAAAGTACAATTACAAAGAACACAATACACCTTAGCTCATTAAAATAGAAAGGGATTTTTTTTTTTTGTAAAGGAACATTTATTGGGTAAATGATAGAGTTAGAAAAAGTAATTCCTAGAAGAAATGGGCTTAGGAAACAAGTTTTGGAGGTGAAGAAAGGAAAGCCCTTGGAGCTTGGGAGTGAGAAAGCTAATGGTAACGTGCCTGGGGGGAGGGGGAGGCAAAGGGAAAGGCTCTGGGAGGGAGAGCTCGCTGGGTCCTTCGTCCTAAGGGTTTTAATGGTGGAGATTTTAGGGGAGGTCCCAAGGGATGATCTCAGTAGTATATTTGGTAGCTTTCCAGGTGTGTCCATTCAGGGTCTAGGTCTCCACTGATTGATTGGCCAGTCCCAGGGCAGGGGATCCTTATTCAATGCAGCTGGTCCTGAGGTCAGCCCCGGTTGGTTTTGTTGCTGATCTGGGCCTGGAGCTGAAATACAACTGAAGCATAGATGTTATCTCTAGAGAGAAAAGGTCAGGGGGTTCAAAGCACATGACCAGCCACATGCTAGGGGAGGAAAAGTCATCCTGGGGCAAGGTCCCACCCTACAATTGATTGTTCATTGCTAAGCCCCTGGGGCTCAGAAAAGGATTTATTACCGGGTATTGATCATTTATGGAATTGTTGGGAGGGCTGAAGGAACAGACTTCAGGCTGAGCTTCTAAGAATGGCTCCCAAGCCACACCAAAGGACTGGGCCACCAAGAAAGCTACCACTTTTCCCTTAGTCAGGAAGCTGTGTTTTGAATTGGAAAGCTGCCAATACAGTTCTAGCTCCAAAGCCACACTGCCTTAGGCACAATTAGGAAGCCACTTCAGCTAAATCAGGAAGCCACTGTTAGACCTGCTGGCTCCAGAACAAGCTGCCTCTGCTCTGAAACCACCTTTTAAAACTGGGAAGCCACCATTATAATCCCTGCCAGCAAAGCGGATGCCCCTGAGCCTGCGTCTCTCCCTATTTAAATCAGTCCAAGTCTCACTGAGAGCATTGGACAGGTCAAACCTTAATCATATCCATGCAGCCTTGCTACAGGAATATCTTGGGAATAAAAGTTGAGCAGATCAGCTCACAGTAATGTCAAATTGCTTTCTAATGTGGTTGAGCCAATCTACACTCCTGCCAGCAGAGTGTGAGAATGTTTGTGGTTCTACATCCTTGCCAATGCTGGGCTTTTTTAAATTTTTGTTTTGAGAAGCTATTTTATTGTCATCTTAATTTGCAGTTCCATGATTAATAATGAGGTTGAGTGTGTCTATATATAGGGCATCCCCAAAAGGGTATACATACAATGTCTGTAGATTCTATTACATTTTGAAAATGAACTGTATTTTAATAAATACTGCCTTTATAGTTATTCAAAGTGTCTATACATTTTTTGTGACATCCTGTATATATATTCCTATACATTGGCCATTCATGTTTCCTTTTCACAGACATGCCTGTTTATGTCTTCTCTATATTTCCTGTACTTTTTTGTTCTTATTTATTGGGATCCTTCACATATTCTCCATAATAATTCTTAATTGGTTATATTTTACACATATCTTCTCTTTGAAACATGTCTTTTCACTTTCCAACGGTGACTTTACTGAACAGAAGTTGTTATTATTAGTCAATTTATTATTTTTTTCTTTATGGTTTGTGCTTTTCTTGCCTGTTTAAAAATCATTCCCTATCAACAGATCATTAGGATATTTTTTGGTTGTTTTTAAAAAAGTTATAAAGTCTCACTTTTCCTGTTTAGTTCTTGATCCACACAGAATTGGTTCTTATATATAGTGTGAGGCAGGAATCCATCTTCATTTTATTCTACATGAATAACTCCTCTGATCTACAGTGCCACATCTATTGCATACCCTGTTTGATCTAAACATGGATGAGTTTCTGGGTTCTTTTTTTGTTCCATTTGTCTGTGTTTTTAAAAACTCTTCACTTGAGAATATGTTTATTGATTTTAGAGAGAGTGGGGAAGAGAGTGAGGGAGAGGGAAACATCAATAGGTTGCCTGTACATGCCCAGACTGGGAATCCAACTCACAATCTAGGTATTTGCCTTGACTGAATTCGATCCACCACCTTTTTGGTGCAAGAGACGATACTCCAACCAACTGAGCCACCTGGCTGGGGTGACGTGTGTGTTTATCATCCTTGTGTTAATGATACACACTCCTAATTAGCGAAGCTGTATACTTTGCCTTGATTCTGGTGGAGCCCATTCATTTGTCTGAGCTATTCTTTGCCCTAGGCTCTTTTTTATACTTTTCAGAATTAGATTGCGAAGTTCCACAAAACATCTTATTGAGATTGTTATTGAATCTATAGAACAGTTTGGAGAGAAAGGAGATCTTTAAGATATTCAATCTTCCTACCAATGGAAAAATTATGTCATTCTGTTTATTGAGGTCTTATATAATATCTTTCACCAAAGATATTAAACTTTTTCCAAAAGGTCTTGCACATCTTTTGTTAGACTTTTCCTTGGTACCTTATTTTTTTTGTTGCTATTGTAAATGATATTTTTAAAACTGCATTTTCTAATTTTATTTTTGCTGATATATAGAAATGCAGTTGACTCATATATTGATTTTATGCCTTGAAAATTTACTACTTTATTAATTCTAATAACTTATAGATAATTGGAAGTTTTCTATGGAGAACATAATATCTGCAAACAATGACAGTTTGGTTTTTCAGTGTTAAAAAACACCTTATCCCTTTCCTTACTTCTTGCCTTAGGAAAAGGTAGGATTCCAGTATAGTGCTGAGCAGAAGTGAGAATAGTATATAATCTTTTATTATTCTTGATTTTAAAGAGCCTGCGTTAACATTTTACAATTGAGAACAAGGTTTGCTCTTGTTAATTTGAAGATACCTTTTATCACATTAAGGACATTTCTTTCTCTTTCTAGTTTATAACAAATTAAAAAAATTTTTTTTTGCTTTTTGTCTCAAATGCTCTTTTGATTTCTATCAAATACTTATCTACATCAATTCAGATCACAACATAATTTTCTCCTAGTAATAGTAATTACATTACTATGTGTTCTAATATTGATCTAACCTTCATTTCCTGGAACAAACCCAATTTGGTCATGAATTTTTTTTTTTCATTTTTTAAAATTTCTGATTTCAGTTTGCTAATATTTTGTTCAGGATTTCCACACTCACGTTCATGAATGAGATTGATCTTCAGTTTTGCTTTCCAATACTGTCCTTATTGAGTTTTTAAAATAACATTTAAAAATATATTTTTATTTATTTCAGAGAGGAAGGGAGAGCGGGAGATAGAGACATCAATGATGAGAACCATTGATCAGCTGCCTCCTGTATGCCCCTAACTGGGGATTGATCAAGCCTGCAACCTGGGCATATGCCCTGATCAGGAATCGAAAGGTGACTTTCTGGTTCATAGGTCGAAGCTCAACCACTGAGCCACAACCGGCCAGGCTGTCCTTATTGAGTTTTTATACCTTGCTTACAATAGCTAATAAAATGAGTCTGGGCAGTGTTCCTCCTTTTTCTGTTCTCTAAGAAATTTGAAGAAGATTGGGTCACTGAATTTTTACAGATGCTAGAGGCAGCCAGTTCAGTGGAGAGACCAGTACTTGGGGTCAGAGATATGTCTGAGCTGTTATCTTTATGATTTAGCAGCTGAGAGCTCCTGGGCTGTGACTTACATCTCTGGGACTGTTTTCTCATCATTATACACATTCTCCCCGTCTTAAAGGATTGTTGCAAAGTAACTTTGATATGTTGTGAACATTAAGTGAGATACTTAATGTAAAAGTACAGTATAAATCCTATAAGAAAGATAATCTCTGTCACAGCAGGCCTTGGGGAAAACATTGTCCTCTGGATTGTTTCCAAAAACACATTCTATCTCTGATGTTGTAAACCAGTGAAGGGAACAGAAATGCTCTGGGAGACCTCCTCTACTTATAAGACTGGGGGTCAAAGGCACTGGCTATGTACTTCTAGAAGAGATGGTGTTGACATTTCTGAAGTCAAATTTGTAGTCTTTCCTTTAGAGCCTTGGAGGGGGCCCAGGTTATTGAATCATTGAATGTTAGACTGGGGAGTTCTCACAGACCATCCAATCAATGGGGGACTTCAGCCAAGAAAGTCTTAGCTCATATTTAGGGATTTATTATCTTAATTTTAAATAGCATGTTAATTTTTGCATGTGTGTTATCCTACATAATAAAAGGCTAGTATGCAAATTGTCCCCTCGACCAGGAGTTCAACCGGGAGTTTGATCAGGGTGGGCCAGCCGGACTCTACCCATACATGAATTCATGCACCGGGCCTCTAGTAATTTATAAAAATAATACTTTCCCATGGTAATGGTATGAGAACTATTTTAAATGATATGAAAGAATGAATAAAATTTTATAAATGAAAAGTCAAAGTTTTCCTTCTTCTCTACCCATCTCAGCCTATTCTCTTCCTTAGGAATAACTTTTTAAACTTTCTCCTTTTAGTCTTTCTGATAGTTACTGCCATAATTCTAAATGATAGGAATTTACCTTTATTTCTTGATTCATAGATTTTTAGGCAGTATCTATAGTCTCCTCACTATAATAATGATGAATTTATCTTTTTTTACTCCTCTTATTTTCTGCTAGTCACATTTTATTTTCAATTCTTCCTTTGGTTACAGCTATAACTTTAAACAATATTTTTGAACTTTTATATTTTGTCTTCTCAATTTTAGAGTTTCCCTTGAATTCTATACATTCCCCTTCACTGCTCCCCTTTTTTGTTTGTTTGTTTTGTTAATCCTCACCTGAGGGTATTTTTCCATTGATTTTTAGAGAGAGTGGAAGAGAGGGGGAGAGACAGAGTGAAACATCAATGTAAGAGAGACACATCAATTGGTTGCCTCCTGCATATGCTAGGGGATGAGTCAGCAACCGAGGTACCTGTGCCTTTGACCTGAATTGAACCCGGGGCCCTTCAGTCTGTGGGCTGATGCTCTATCCACTGAACCAAACTGGCTAGAGCCACTGTTCCACCTTGATCTCTCTCCTAACCCCTGCCATATCTATATTGTTACATTTCAGTGTCTTGGTTTATAACATATATTCTGTTCTATAACCATATATGCCCTTTATGCTTTATCTATAGCCTGATTATAAAAACTACAAGCCAATATCCAGAGTTTTTAATATTAAGATTATATAAATATATATTCAGTGAAAACTGTGTAATGTGATTGAAAACTAGAAAAGGAAATGAGATCTTAAGTTAACTCATTCAGGTTCTTGAAGGAGAAGAAAAACCTCAAAAAACCAGCAGAAACAGAGCTTTCAGGAGAAGAGAAGAAGGACAACATATTGTAACTACTTACTTTATTATTACTTTATATACTCATCATTTTACATATTCATGCATAAAATTGTCCACTTAAAATTGTACTATTTCTTTCAGGGGACCCATTTTCTTTATGAATACACTGTTTTGTTTCTCTTCTTTTCTTTCTTTCTTTCTTCCTTTCTTTCTTTCTTTCTTTCTTTCTTTTAATTTGGACTTAATTGCTTACTGCACAACTATCATTCTGGGATTTCTTTTCATTCTCTCCTGGGTTAAGATGACTGTTTCTTTACTTTTCTTTTTCTTTTTTCAATGACAGTTGACATTCAATATTTATGTTAGTTTCAGGTGTACAGCATACTGGTTAGACATTTATACAACTTACAAAGTGATCACCTGATAAGCCTAGAACCCATCTGACACCATGCATAGTTATTACAATAGTAGAGGCCCGGTGCACAGGATTCATGCACTGGTGGGGGGGGCGTGGCCTGCAGTGATCTGCCCACTGTGGGAGCTCTGCTCATCCCAGTCAGCCTTAGTGGCTGTGGACCCGCTCTCTGAGTGGCTGCTCTATAGTCCGGCATCTTCTGTGGAGCTGGAGCACTTGCCTCTCCAGGGGACCCAGTCGGGGCCAGGCCCAAGGACAATAGCACTGAGAGGCTGTGGAGTAGTACTCAGTCACACAGTGGCCACAAATTCTCCTCCCAGCCTCCAGGGTCAGTTCTGCCAGCCCAGTGGCGATGCTGCACAGCCTGCAGGAGTCCGGAGCAGGCAAGCAGGGAGTGAGGAGGAGGAGCCTGGAGTGAGGAGGCGATGATCACAGCCTGGGTTTCTGCCTGTCGCCCCGGCATTCGCAGCAAGAGCAGCCGCTCATCCGCTGCAGCTGATCGCTGGCTGGCTCCTCCCTGACCCAGGCCTAAAGCCTCAGTCTGTGGCTTGGAGCCGACATATGCAAATTAGCCGCCATCTTGGTTGTCAGTTAATTTGCATATACTCACTGATTAGCCAATGAAAAGGGTAGCGGTCGTACGCCAATTACCATGTTTCTCTTTTATTAGTGTAGATTACTGACTATATTCCCTGTGTTTCACTTTACATCCCTATGACTATCTTTATAACCTCCAATTTATACTTCTTAATTCCATCACCTTTTTCACCCATCCTACCCCCCCATCCCCCGCAAGACCCCTCTGATCTGGCAACTATCAGTTGTTCTCAAGAGAAGAATTTTTTAGTCTTCTTCCCAGAAGATGTAATCTGGGCTGTTAACCTTCTTAGAGTCAAGAGGGGAAGGAAGGCTAGGGACCCAGATAGTCAACATGTATACTTTTCCTTAGTCCTTCTCCTCATAGAGTCCTCCTGTCCTCACTTCTGCCTAACGTTACCTAACTCAGAGATGTTCCATTATACCTCTTCAGCGAGTGGAAAAAAAACCCTCCAGGTTTCTTCCCTTTGTGGAAGTTGGAAATAAGAGCTGTAGGGTCTGCTTTCCAAGCAAGCTTTCAACCAAACCTCTGTTCCAGCCCTATGTTTTTCTTCACTGCCAAAGGAACCTGGTGCTGCCAAGTCCGAGCCCTTTGAAGGTCTATGATGTGAATCTGGTTGCATCTTGGCTTTCCTACTGTTTGTTCAGTTTTGCTAAATCAGTTATTTCTCTTCCTTTACTTTCAGCTTCCAAAATTTTCTTTTCCCACTCTCACTGTCTTTTTGGGTTTATGCCATAAAAATCAGATGTTCCTTATTTTGCTTTGGGGAAGAAATGGAGGTAAATGTTAATGTTCAATCTACCATCTTTAACTGAAAGAGCTCATTTATTATTTATCTTTAATTAAAATATCTAAGTTCAATTCAGAACACTTAGAAAATAATAAAAAGTACAAAAGAAAAAACATAAACCCAAAGCTCACCACAGTTAACATCTTTGCACATAAATTTAAAAACTTCTTTGTGATAAATTCTTAATTTTGCTAATGATAAGTAAACTGGCATGCCCATTTGAAAGACCTTTGATATATATATATATATCTTTGCACATAAATTTAAAAACTTCTTTGTGATAAATTCTTAATTTTGCTAATGATAAGTAAACTGGCATGCACATTTGAAAGACCTTTGATATATACATTGCTAAGTTGACCCCTAAAATAGTTATTCCCATATACAATTCAACCAGTAGTGTAGAACGCCTATTTTTTTTATATTGTCATCAACAATGGTTAGCATCCTTTTTAATCTTTTGCCAACTTTGTAGGCAAAAGAAAAATTGTTTTCTTTTATTTGAATTTTTAAAAAAGATGCCTAAAATAGTTATTCCCATATACAATTCAACCAGTAGAGTAGAAATGCCTATTTTTTTATATTGTCATCAACAATGGTTAGTATCCTTTTTAATCTTTTGCCTGCTTGGAAAGCAGACCATACTTTTATTTGAATTTTTTTAAAAAAAAAGATGTTAATTGATTTTTAGAGAGAGAGGAAAGGAGAGGGAGAGAGAGAGAAACATTGCCTCTCGTACTCACCCAGACTGGGCATATTGAATCTGCAACCTGGGTATGTGCCCTGACTGGGAATCAAACCTGCGACCTTTTGGTGCACAGGATGATGCTCAACCAACTGAGCCACACTAGCCAAGGCAAAAAGTTGTCTTCTTTTAATTTTCCTTTCTTAAATCCTAGCATCTTTATGCCCTCTAATACATGTAGTCCTATAAAATCCAATATGAACGGTCAATTTGTATTTCTTCTTTTATGAATTACCTTTTTCATTTCCTTGGCCAATTAATGCTTTTATCTTATTGATTCATAAGAGCTCTATATGTTGAGACTATCAATCTAATACTTCAAAGTAGTTTTCCACTTGCCTTTCAATTTTTAAAGGTCTTTTTCAATTTGTGTTGTCAAGCAATTGATCCTTCTTTCCAGGTACATGCCCTCGAACTGAATCGAACCCGGGACCTTTCAGTCCGCAGGCCGACGCTCTATCCACTGAGCCAAACCGGTTTCGGTGATCCTTCTTTTTATATCCATGTCTTTGTTATCCTGTTCTTATCCTAAAGCTATGCTTACCTACATGGTCTTCTCATTCTTACATGGTTTCATAAGGCATGACATAAGGCTGTAACTTTAGTTTTTCTTATATTATTTAGTAATTATCTCAGCCATATTTATTTAAAATATATTTTCACATTCATTTGAAATGTCACTTCTATTTGGATCTGTTTTAAAGCAAAGTCCACGAACCTTCCAGTACTCTATGCTTCCCCTTCAGGACAGCTGAATTTGCCTTTCTTTCTGCGTTTCAATTTCTTCATCTGTTGGGGAGGTCAGGGAACTGTATTGTTCTTGCTGTTGCTGTTTTTCAGTCAGATATGCCCTTGTTCATTAATTTCACGAATGTAAGAGGGTCCTCTACAGTGCCAGTGTTTGTGCTAAGCACAAAAATACAAAAAAAAAAAAAATAAGGCAAGTCCTCTGTGATACTCATTGTAGTAAACCAAAACCAGAGCTGTCTGGGGGTATTTCTGCTGTTCCAGGGCAGGTCTCTTTGATGTAGGAAAATTCAGGATTACACTAAGTTTGGAGGACATTGAGCAAAAGGGTATTGGTGGTTGAATCTGGGGATGTGATCTTAGTTGAATTTTGAGTTCATCTGCTTCTTTACTGTATTGTTTGTGTTTTCTCCAAGCATAGACATTATTTAAAAAGAATTATTGTTTCTGTTAAAGGAACTTCAGTTTCACAGAGTTGGCTTAATTGTAATCTTTGTTTGTAACAGTTTCTTGGGTCCCAGTTACCTTTATAGAAAGAAAACATGGAGAAGAGATATACAGAGGTTAGTGCAGGCGCAAGGGAGGGAGGCTGCCTAGAGAATATGGCAGGAGGCTGTTCCTGAGGTAGGCATGTTGGGGGTGGTGTGAAGGTACAAGGTACAGTGGCCTGGACAATGTGGCCTTAGGGGAATTGTAATTCAGCATGTCAGGATCTGAGTCATAAACTTGAGTGAGTAGGTAGCTGGTATACATGGAAAATATTGGGGATGAATAATTTTAAGGCTGTGAGAATTTGCACGTCTAAGGATCTCATATCCTATATAATAAAAGGGTAATATGCATATCGACCGAACTATGGAACAACTGGCCGCTATGACGCGCACTGACCACCAGGGGACAGGCGCTCAATGCAGGAGCTGCCCCCTGGTTGCCAGTGCTCTCCCACAGCGGGAGCGCCGCTCAGCCAGAAGCCCAGAAGCCGGGCTCACAGCTGGTGAGCACAGTGGCGGTGGCGGGAGCCTCTCCCACCTCTGCAGCAGTGCTAAGGATGTCTGACTGACAGGGAGCGGGCATAAGCCGTCAGTCGGACATCCACTGAGGGCACCTGGACTGTGAGAGGGCACAGGCTGGGCTGAGGGACCACCTGAGTGCATGAATCTCATGCATTGGGCCTCTAGTATCCAAATAAACTAGTTCTTTGGGGGCATTTTCTCACAAATGGAGGATTAGATATTCTTTCTATTAAAATGTGTAACTTTTAATATATCTCTGGTCCTATGTTAATATCAGAGAAGTAGAGACTCTAAGCCAGTGGTTCTCAACCTTGCTAATGCCACGACCCTTTAATACAGTTCCTCATGTTGTGGTGACCCCCAACCATAAAATTATTTGCGTTGCTACTTCATAACTGTAATTTTGCTACTGTTATGAATCGTAATGTAAATATCTGATATGCAGGATGTATTTTCATTGTTACAAATTGAACATAATTAAAGCATAGTGATTAATCACAAAAACAATATGTAATTATATATGTGTTTTCCGATGGTCTTAGGCGACCCCTGTGAAAGGGT
>NW_005361459.1:1746974-1748332 GCF_000412655.1 Myotis brandtii | reverse complement strand
GTTTTGTCTTTTAGTTGTATTTTTGAAGTGGTTGTGCGAGGCAGCAATTTCAGGTGTTTACCTATACCGCCATCTTGGTTTCTCCTAAAATGTGTAACTTTTAATATATCTCTGGTCCTATGTTAATATCAGAGAAGTAGAGACTCTAAGCCAGTGGTTCTCAACCTTGCTAATGCCACGACCCTTTAATACAGTTCCTCATGTTGTGGTGACCCCCAACCATAAAATTATTTTCGTTGCTACTTCATAACTGTAATTTTGCTACTGTTATGAATCATAATGTAAATATCTGATATGCAGGATGTATTTTCATTGTTCGCAACCCACAGGTTGAGAACCACTGCGAGTCTAAGCTAAAGAATCCCTAGGTGAAATAAACAGTAGAAATAAATGCATATATGCACAAATTATTAACAAAAAAGTACTTTTACAAAGATTACCTTTCTGTCCAGCATCATCAGTTCTTCCCTCTCTACTACATTCTTTCCAAGGGCACAATGAAATGTCCTTGACTCTTTTTTGATCTTCATGCCTATCTAGTTATCAATTCACTAGAGGCTTGGTGCACAAAATTTGTTTAGTGGAGGGTGGAGGTCCCCTCAGCCTGGCCTGTGCCCTCTTGCAGTCTGGGACCCCTCAGGGGATGTCCGACTGGCGGCTTATCCCCATGGGGGAGCGGGCCTAAGCTGGCAGTTGGACATCCCTCTTGCAGTCTGGGACCCCTTGCTCCTTATTGCTTGTCTGCTTGCTGCTCCTTACTACTTGGCTCATTGTTCCTTAGCACTGCTGTGGAGGCAGGAGAGGCTCCTGCCACTGCTGTTCAGCATGCCAGCCATGAGCCTGGCTTCTGGCTGAGTGGTGCTCCTGCAGTGGGAGTGCACTGACCATCAGGGGGCAGCTCCTGCATAGAGTGTGTGCCCCTTGGTGGTCAGTGCGCATCATAGCGACCTGTTGTTTTGGTTGTTCTGCCATAATTGTTGCTTTGGCTTTTATTATATAGACTAGTGGCCTGGTGCACGAAATTCGTGCACGGAGGGGGGTGTCTGCTCACCCAGCCTGCACCCTCTCCAATCTGGGATCCCTTGGGGGATTCTGACTGCCGGCAGTCGGTCATCACTCTCACAATCTGGGACTGCTGGCTCCCAACCGCTTGCCTTCCTGCCTGCCTGATTGCCCCTAACCGCTTATGCCTGCCAGCCTGATCACCCCCTAACCACTCCCCTGCCAGCCTTATCGACCCCTAACTGCTTCCCTGCCAGCCTGATTGCCCCCAATTGACCTCCCCTGTTGGCCTGGTCACCCCTAACTGCCCTTTCTTGCTGGCCTGGTTGCCCCCAACTGCCCTCCCCTGCTGGCCT
>NW_005361459.1:1745902-1746713 GCF_000412655.1 Myotis brandtii | reverse complement strand
CTGCTTGCCCCCAACTGCCCTCCCTGCTGGCCTGCTTGCCCCCAACTGCCCTCCCCTCCTGGCCGGATCGCCCCTAACTACCTCTGCTTTGGCCCTGCCACCATGGCTTTGTCTGGAAGGACATCCGGAAGGTCTCCCGAAAGGTCTCCTGGTCTAATTAGCATATTACCATTTTATTAGTAGAGACTAGGGGCCCAGTGCATGAATTTGTGCACCTTGAAAGGAACTGTGGGCTGCAGGCTGCAGTAGGCACAGGGGCCAGTCTTGGCCCATCCTCTGCGCCCCTTCCACCATGACCCTCGGTCCTCTGTCTGCTGGCAGCCTGGCTCCTGCTGCCACCACTCCCACATGCTGATGGCGCGGAGTGACTGGGGCCCGCACAGGGGGAGGTGGAGAAGCCCTCAGGGGCGATCAGGGCCGGCAGCCGCTGCTCGCAACCTCTGATGGTGCCAAGTAATCGGGACCAGAGCCAGGCTCCAGCAACAGGTGCGAATGGCAGCTCTGGTGCTGGCTGTGGGTGCGAGCAGGGCCGGCGCTGGCAGTAGGTATGAGTGGTGGCTCTAGCATGGAACTGCGGAGCACGGGAGCAAAGAATTTTCAGTAAGCACTAGAGGCTCCCCCTGATGACAGTGACTGGTGCCCGCCTTGGTCTGGCGCCTCTGCTCACCTGTTCCACCATCCCACCATGGTTGACGCCCACTATGTTTCGCGCACACTCCCTGGTGGCCAGGGCATGTCATAGCGACTGGTTGTTCGGTTGTTCCAGTTGTTCTGCTGTTCAGTCTATTTGCATATTAGCCTTTTATTATAT
>NW_005361459.1:1713650-1745791 GCF_000412655.1 Myotis brandtii | reverse complement strand
AAACTGCTGTTATTAAGGTCAACAAAGACTGCAGGCCTATCAAGTGCCATGGCTCATTGCTACCCTCTTTTTACTGTATCTTTTAGCAACATTTGGCAAAGTTGACTGTCAACTCCTTCCTTTGAGAAACATTTTTCTGAACTTCATTCCATTTTCATTCTTCTGGTTTTCCTGTCATCTCACCAGCTGCTCCTTCTCAGTGTCTTCTAGCTATCTTCTAGATCAGTGGTTCTCAACCTTCCTTATGCCGTGACCCTTTAATACAGTTCCTCATGTTGTGGTGACCCCAACCATAAAATTATTTTCGTTGCTACTTCATAACTGTAATTTTGCTACTGTTACGAATCATAATGTAAATATCTGATATGCAGGATGTATTTAGGCGACCCCTGTGAAAGGGTCGTTCGACCCTCAAAGGGCTCGTGACCCACAGGTTGAGAACTGCTGCTCTAGATGCTGGAATATTCTAAGGCTCAACTCTGGATCCCTCCCCTTCCCCTTATTTTCTCCCCAAGGATTGGCACCCTTAACTTTCAATACCATCTCTATACTGAAGACTCACAATAGCTTGATTTCCCCCCAGGTCTCTAGATTCCTAAACTTACCTGCCCAGTTGACATCTCCACTTAGATGTTTATTAATCACCTTAAGTTTAGGTGGCCAAAAGAGAACTCTTGCTTTTGTACCTCCTCACAGCTGTTTCTCCCAAGTCTTTTCTCTCTATAAATGGTACCACTATCTTATCTACTATGGGACCTCAGACGCAGGAATCATTCTTCATGCATTTCTTTTCCCTTGCTCCTTACATTTATCCACCTAGTCTTGGCAGATTTATTTTTAAAATGTATTCCAAATCTGACTGCCTCTCCTCATTGGCGCTGCTCCAATCCTAGTCTACGCCACTGTCTTCTCTCTGCTGGGCCCTCTAGGTCTCCTAATTGGTCCCACCACTCCTCTTCTTACCCTTTCCAATCATTTCACTGATAAGTGGACAGAGTGATCATATGAAATGTTGCTCTAAATCAGAGCAGCATACACTGTGCTTAAAACCTTCTACAATTAGAACGAATCCAAACTCCTTCTCAAGTCCTATAAGACTCATACACAGGCCTTTCCTACTTCACTGTTCATGTCTTGTACACTCTCTCCCTTCATTTTCTGTCTCTCAGACTCCAGACTTAGACCTGCTCTTGAAATGTGGCATTTGCTGTTCCCTCTGCCTAAAATGATTTCCTCCCAAATCTTTGCATGCCTGAATCCTCATCATTCAGGTCTCCATTTAATTACCTCCTCCTCAAAGAGTGCCTAGCACTTAATAAATGTTTTTTTTTAAATGGGGACATGTTATCTTGTTACACATTCATAATAGCCCCATAATGGACATACTCTTGTCCTCAGTTTGTAGGTGGGAAAATGACATCAAAGAGGCTAATTAGTTTGTCCTGAGGTCAAAGAGCTATTAAGAATTTAAAGTGTGGGATGTGATTCCAAAGCCTTTGATTTTAATCCCCAATGATACTGCCTTCATAGTTATTCTCCTGAAATTGAGAACTTATTTTACAAAAATGGGGAAGGATTCATAAAATATCTGTAAGCAGATGAATTAACATAGTTTTTTATACCTGGGGGAGCAAATAGGTGCTACAGGTGTTATAAGCTATTTTGATCAGCAGGGCTGATGGTGTTTAAACAAAATTCTTTTTTAATTTAAACCTATAATTATAAAATAGCTTTATTTCTATTAGAACCTGTAGCTTGAACACAGGTTCTATTATTGAGTGCGCAGAACTCTAGGAAAGAAATCTGATGGGCTCTGTCGCATTTCACCTAGGCTTGCTTAAGGAAAGTCGCAAGGTTTCTGGGGGTTTCTCCTTGTCTTCTGCTTGATGACATGTGCATGAACGATTTTACACACACAGCTCTTTAAGTGTTTCAGAGTAAGGTAGTTATGTATTTGCACACTGAAATAACCAAGCGTGCCTCTTCCCCTCACCCTTCAGAACCCAACTTCTCCAGGGAGCCCATCATAAGTGTGTCCTAAGCTATTTGAACTTCATGGCCCATGTAGAGTCACCGGAGGTCTGCAGGGGGTGTTGCTGACTCTTCAGTAAAGGTGTGCTCTCTGACCTCTTGGCCCTATGTAGAATGCAGACATTGAAAGGGCTGCTTTTCTGATGATGAAGGGATCTCCTGGATGAGAAATTGATGTCAAGTCCTAGGACACTGCCTCACCAGCACTCCAAAAGTATCCCCTTGACTCCTGGTCCTGCTCAGAGAATGATGGGTGAGGTGGAGGTAGGGAGGAAGGAACATTCTAGCAGAGATGTCAAAAGGCAAAAACCCTTTTGTTTCTGTACTTTAATCCTCCAGGTGGTCAATACTCCTCTGAGTATCAGCCAGCAACTGGAAAGAGTTGTTTTTGAGACAATTGGGAAATATCTAATATGGACTGTATATTACATGATTAGTTTTGTTGGGTAGGACAATAGTCTTATGGTTACATTGTAAAAGTATTATCTGTTAGCAATCCATACTGAAGTATTTACAGGTGAAATGGCTGAGATTTGCATTTAGCTCCAGAAGAAAGTGTGGGTATATGTTTGTGGGGAGGATGTAGGTAAAACAGTTAGTATGTTGATGGTTGTTGAAATTGGATTCAGGGGGATTCTTTATACTAGCTTCTCTAGTTCTGTATGAGCTTGAAATGTTCTCAATAAAATGGCTTTCAAAAACCATCCTTATTCCATGAATTCTGTCAGGTTTATAAACTTCTTCTTTTAGTTGTCCTAAAGAATTTGATGCTGCAGAAGGTCATGAAGGGGTTTATATAGAAGGAATGTCAACCCAGATTCTAAAGGATGTGTATTCTCTCTGTGCTCAGCATTAACGGCTTGAAAAGAATCTATTTTAATGATACGGAGTTTTCCATGTAAGTAGGCTGTGATGGTTAATTTTATGCATCAACTTGGCTAGATTATGGTATCTGGTTGATCAGACATCAGTCTAGATGTTGCCCTGAAGGTATTTTTTTTAGATGAGATTAGCACTTAAATCAGTAGACTTTGAGTAAAACAGCATATCCTTCATAGTGTGGGTAGGCCTCATCCAATCAATTGAAGGTCTTGAAAGAAAAGACTGTCTCCTGAGGAAGAAGGAATTCTGCCTTCAGATGCTTTTAGACTTGAGCTGCAACATCAATTTTTCCTTGAGTCCCCAGCCTGCTGGCCAGCCCTGCAGATTCTAGACTTGCCAGTCCCCACAATCATGTTAGCCAATTCCTTAAAGGAAATCTTTCTCTATATACACACAGCCAATTGGTTCTGTTTCTCTGGAGAACCCTGACTGATACATAGACTGTATGGGTAATGCTGGTTGAGTTGTCTAGTCAAGTAAAGTTTTGATTCTTTGATGCAAACTTTTCTAAAGGATAGCCCCATTTTTTGGTCATAATAAATAGACCCCATTGACCCTACATGACTATTCTTGGATAATTAATGGTACTACAGAGCCTCAGAGCCATGCTGGGGTCTTTATTGTGGATGGATGGAAGCTGTAGGGGAGTGGGGAGGCTTCAGCTTAGGAGCTGCTAAAGCTAAGGGCTTAGCATGTAGATGGCACTCAATGAATGTGTCATGGCAGCCTTACTTGAAGGGTGCCTCACCAGGGATTGCATGTTGGGATTGTTTTTTCTTCTTCAATGAAGAAGTTGGCAACTGCTTCAAGGTGTAAGCAGGATGGAAAATCAGATTGCATGTATTTTGGGAAGAATTGCTTATGGGTTCTTCCCTGCAAATATAGGGGAGGTAGGCCACATTATGTTAGGGCCTTTGAGTGGCTTAAAAAGCTGCTTCACCTCTTGAGTGCAGTCTAAAGAAAAGAAAAGGAAAAGGGGTTTCCAGTTCTGTGAGCTGGACCTGGCTTCTTCGCAGCCTTGGGAGCTGTAGGATACCTGGGAGGGGAGTTTAAAATAACATAGGGTTTCTCAACCTCAGCACTGTTGACATTTTGGGTAGGGTATTGTCCTGTGCATTGTAGGGTGTTTAGCAGCATCCTGGCCTCTACCCACTAGAAGCCCCTTCCTGGTTGTGACAATCAAAATGTCTTCAGATATTGTCAAATGTCCTTTAGGGAGCAAAATTAGTCCTGATTGAGGACCACTGTGTTCATTGGAGAGGCCCACTTACAGGACCTGCTGACTTCAGAGCTCAGGGCTATTAAGGCCTGAAACCCAGCATGAAGCAGGCATCCCTTTTCCCCAAAGAACCCAAGAACCCTTACTAAGGGTTCAGTCTCAGTCTCCAAGGTAAGGAAACAGTGACCTCAGACTTCACATTAGCATTTTGGATAGGTTTGCAGAAATAACTGCTGCCTGAATGGGTCATGTGTTACCCCCAGTCAGAGATGCTAGTGCCTCTGGGATTCTGAGATTCCCCATGCTCCTGGCAAGAAGCCCCGATCAGCATAGCACCACCAGCCAAAAGTCTGGGTTCACTCCCTACTGTTTGGAGTGGCCAGGAGGAGCTCTGCTCAGGGCCACACCAGGAAGCCTTATGGATTCCCAATGCTGTGAATACCTCACTTGGTGTCCATTACCCCATGGTGGTTATCCAGCCTCTCAGCTTTAGAACCCACCTACCAAGTGTCTGAGGTAAGTGAGCTGGGCTGGACCCTCACGGCCCAAATCATGGCCTATTTTTGCACCAGAGAGCTGCTGGTTGCATAGTGCAGAGGGTGTTTGAGGAAAGAACTGAGCTTGTGAAAATGGGTTAATAACCTGTTACCTTGTGACAGGTAATGTCACAAGCTCTGTTCTTCAAAGCGTGGCCCTGCTCTACCTGCATCAAGCCACCTGGGCAGTCTCACTGCAGGAGCACCTCTGGAGCTGGGACTCAGGAACTGGCATCTGTAACAAACTCACCATGTGGTTCTATGCAAAAGAAATCTTGAGATACATGGCTTTAGACATATATGCAAAACCCAAGAAAGCATACATACAATGGAATATGATTCAGCCTGCAAAAGGAAGGGAATGCTGACACAGGCTACCACATGGATGAACCTTGAGGACAGTATGCTGAGTGAAATAAGCCAGTCACAAAAGGACAGATACTGGATGACTCCACTCAAATAAGATATTTAGAGTAGTCAAATTCATAGAGACAGAAAGTAGAACGATGGTTTCCAGGGGAGGAGGGAATGGAGAATTGATGTTTAATGGGGAAGGAGTTTCAGTTTGGGAAAATGGAAAGTCTCAGGAGATGGAAGGTGGGGATGGAAGCACAACATTGTTAATGTACTTAATGCCACTGAAATGTACACTTTAAAATGGTAAATTTTATGTTATGTGTGTTTTACCACAATTATAAAGACACCCAAGGGAATCCGGAGAGGAGCCTGCGTGCCTCCGTCTCCATTCCCCTACGGTCACCCTTTGAGAAGTGACCGCAGAGGCCCAGTGACTTGCAGCCAATGACACATTAATGAATGACTGTCTGCTTCCTTTCTTGTAATGAGTAGAATAGACAGAATTTGCTTGAGTCTCATCTTTTGATGTGCTGGTGGATATGCAAAGTCATCTCTGTGGAATTTCATGGGAAAAGTGCTTCTAAAGTACTGGGCATTTCCCCCCCTTGATTCCAACATCTTTGTCAACTCATACCTGACCTTACACAGTCTTTAAACCAGGGAGAGTTCACCTTAACACTGTGTTGCCCCTTGGAATTTATGCAGAAAAATCACTGCAGGTGTGAATCAAAATGACAGCTCTTCAGGAATACATAATTTTTAATGAAAAGCCTTTGATGGCCACAGAGTCTTCTTAAAGATGAGGCCTGATTTCCCAGAGGGTACTCATGGGACAAGATTGCCAGGTGCGATCCCTTTGGTCCAGATAGCATGGGAGGACCCTACGTGCTTCACCTCTACTCTTCATCGTGTTTTGTCATGGTGAGTCCAGAGCACCCTTCTTGTATTTCAATACTTAAGTACAGTGGGATTTGGCCTCTGTGGCCTTGGGAATCATGTTGGCACCATGAGAAACCAGCACACAGATCCTCCTTAATCTCTCAACTGCCAGGGCTTCAGAGGGTGTGAAATGAGCACAAAGATAGGAAGACAGGCCAGGTGGTTTGTAAGGTGTTTGCAGTCTGGCAGGGGATAGATAAGGGGATAGATAAGGACAATGCAAAGGTACTGTGGGGAAAAGTAACTCATTTTCTGTAACCAGATGGCCAATGGGACCTTGGAGGAGGGAGTTGGTGGGTTCTCAGGGAAGGCCCTGTGGAGGAGGTAAGTTTTGGCCAGCCCTTGGGTGGCGGGGAAAGGGGCTCCAGTCCAATGGGAAGAACCAAAGCGAGCTGCTCCATGGCTTGCAAGGGTGCCCAGTAGACCAGAGAAGCCCTTGGGGCACAATATTTGAGGTGGCCCTCACTCAAGGGCTGTTCTGCTCTCACACCACCCTGAGTGACACCTCTGAGTTTTTCACCTTTGCTGCCAAGTCTGGGTCCTGTTGAAGCCACAGGTTCCTGTGGAGGAAGGAGTTGGAGACACAGGCATTTGCATCTTCCTTCCTGGGAGAGCAAAGCACACACATGGTTGTGGGCTGGTGATGGTCAAAGTTGGCTTCCACGCACCCCACAGGAGGAGGCTGGCTCAGGGCTCAGCTGAAGGATTGGTTAGTGACAACATCTCGAAGTCTCCTATCAAGGGTCAATGATTCCCAAGCTACAACAGCAGGTGACTCAAATAAAGTCAGCTTTTGTTTTTGGAGATGGAGAACCTTGCTTGATATTACTATTCTTTGGGAAACTTTTGTCTTCTGCTTGGACACCGTGCATTGAGAACAGGTGTGGAATAGATAAGCCCTCTTCTTGAGAATGCCATTGCAGCTAAGGTACATTCCAGGGGTGTGTGGAGGTGGATCCTGAGCTTCAGAGGACCAGTGAGCATTTATTTATCCAGCTTGCACTCTACCTACACGGTGACTGAGCCTTCTGCACTGGCCTTCCCCCAAACCTGGTCATTAGCTCCCTTTCAGAACTGATGGAAGAGGTGCAAGAGGAAATCTTCCACACTGGAAACTGCCACCTGCCACATGGTGGCTGCTAGAGTGAGCCCAGAAAGACCTCCTGCTAAAGGCAGTGGGATCGTTAGTGACCAGGGTCCCAGCTGCAGCACCAGGTCCTGTGCTGGGTTTGCACTGAGGCCATGCCTCCCATGGGCTGCTCCCTTCAGTGACTGAGTGCAGTGGAGGCATGAAGGTAGACTCCCCTATCTTCTCTGCACCCCTTCCTGTTTCCCTTGACACAGGCATTTCCCTTCATAAAATCTTGCTGTATTTAATTCTACCTCAGCCACTGCTTTTTGGAGGATCTGGACTAACACAACTTGCTATTCCATCTTGCAAAATGGAAAGAACTTTAAAGGGTCCCACCATGGAGCTTTAGTGATGGAAGACCTCCAGCAACTCTTTGAAGGTGACTGAAAGATACACCGGTGTCAAATGCCACTGGTCTCCTGCTGCCCTAAGCAAGGTGGCCCGTATGTGGGATGTGGGGATACTTCTAGCTTTTATGATGCTTGGGGAAGAGTTGAGCAGGGTTCTAAGCTATGAAGAAGCTGAAGATCATCTGTCCCATTCCAGGGCAGATGCCAAAGCCAGACTTCCAGTCCTTCTTCTTTCATCATCTCCCTCTCTCTGCAATGCATCATAAGGTATGGGGACTGAACCAGGATTCAAACACCATGGGTACCAACCCAGCTGAGTGACATAGCTGAGTGACTTCACCTTTCTGGGTCATTGGTGACATAGGGGTCTGTCTACTTGTCCTTCCCTTCTGACCTTGTAAGGCTGCGGTGACAAGGCACAGAAATGCCAGGGGAAGTGGAGAAATGCTATGGAAAAGCAGGCATGGCTAAGTCATGTAGTGCTCTTCCTCCCTTCTCCTTTCTTTCCTTCCTTCTTGTTTTTCTCTTCTTCCTTCTTTCTGATTTCTCTTCCTCTGCTATGCTTTCTCTCCTTTTTTTTTTTCTTGCAAGTTTTCCATTTTGCAAATCTCAAAGGAAGACAAGATAGAAAACCCGCCCTGTGTTTTCCTTATCAAAATCACATGAAAGGGCTAGTGGTCAAAGGCTGAGCAGCATCTGGCCTGGACCTGGAGTGCCTTCCCTGGGGCACTCCTGTGCCACAGAGATAAGAACTGGCTTCCTTCTGGCACTTGTGGGTCTGGGAACTCCCACTGTGAGGGCTACATTGAATTGGCATCTAGATGACAGGGCTGAGTGAAAAGACATGTGCATTACAAGATACAATGGTTTGTGTTGCCTTGAGTGAACACAAATGGCTTCTGAATTTTAAAAAATGTGCCTGGGAGGATTGGGTCAATTATTTATTACAGACGGGGGGAAAAGTCTGGTTTGCTAACTTGAGACTATTACAATGCAATCTAAGCCCTGGATTTTGAAGTCACTGCCAAAGAAATATAGGTCCTATACTCTGGATACTTCTTTCTCACCACCTAACTTTGCTTTAGTAATCGAAAAGCATGAGGGCTTAAACTACAGCACTCCTGGGGTTTATTACATGCCTCACGTTGTGCATTTACTGTGGCAGCTCCCAGTGGAGCACAGGTGCAGAGCAAGAAGGTGAGGTGCAGACAGAGTTCTATATCCTTTGGTATAAGTTGAAGTTACATAATTATTTTGCAGGAAGTGATTGGGGGGTGAGGAACTACTCCATAAAAAAAGAAAACCACCTTTTGGAGTAAGAAAAGGTAAGAGAATAAAAATTTAAGGTAGAATTCTACTCATGGAACACTCTTGATTTCCCTCACCTTTTCATCTGTCAGATGTTTTTTGAATTACTCAAAACATTTCTTCCCTTCTCCCACTCTCTTCATTTTCCCACCCTCAGAAAGTTTTGCCTTTTCCCTCAGTGGCATTTTAGTAAATCTACTGCCCTTTAAACATGTCCTTGTTCTTTTTAAAATATATTTTATTGATTTCAGAGAGAAGGGAGAGGGAGAGAGAGATAGAAACATTAATGATGAGAGAGAACCATTGATTGGCTATCTCCTGCATACCCCACACTGGGGATTAAGCCCATAACCTGGGCATGTGCCCTGACCGAGACCGAATTGTGACCTCCTAGTTCATAGGTTGATGCTCAACCGCTGAGCCATGCCGGCTGGGTGGGTCCTTGTTCTTAACCTTTGCCATTAGTCATTTACTTAGTAACACATTTTGGGAGAAGATGGCAAATTACCTGGCTGAGCATTTATCTGTGCTGCTCTTCTTCCCCTGAGCCCTAAGTCAGTGTTCCCCAGCTGATTCAACATGCAGTGATGTCATCTCAAAGTATTTATTCACTGCAAGGGAAACAACCTCAGAGGCAGGACGCTGTAGGAGCAGCACTCGCGGTGACCTTGGTGTGGGTATCTGCATGGGCCCTTCAGAGGGGGGAATCTAACTTGCATGTCAAAGTTCTCCCCGGGATCTTGTGAAAGAAATGAACTTGCCACACCTTCATTGACCCGCTTCAGACCCAAGTCCAGAAGCTCCTCAGGGACACTGTGTGGCACCTTCTCTAGAGTGCGGGTTCTCAGGCAAGCTTGCCACATCCTAGCTGTGTGACATCAGCCAAGCTACCTCGCTTTTCTGGGCCTCAGTTTCTTTCTTTAAAAAATATGTATTTTCATTGACTTCAGAGAGGACGGGAGAGGGAGAGAGAGATAGAAACATCAATGACGAGAGAGAATCATTGATCGGCTGCCTCCTGCATGTCCCCTACTGGAGATCAAGCCTGCAACCCTGGGATGTGCCCCTGACCAGAATCGAACCCAGGACCCTTCAGTCCACAGGTCGACGCTCTATCCACTGAGCCAAACCAGCCAGGGCTGGGCCTCAGTTTCTACATCTGTAAAATAGGAATAATAATAGATACCATAGAACTGTAGCGTGGATTTAATGGATGAATACATGTAAAATTGCTCACACATACTAGTGTTGCGTATTACTATCATTAGTTCTAAAGGAAGACAGGTGGCCTTTATGTTGGGGATCCACAATGGAGGTGGACAGGGGAGTGGGCCAAATCAGAGAGCCAGAATGACCTGCACAAGCTCTTCAGTAGAACATAACTTACAAATTTCATCTTAATGATTCCCTTTTTGAGTGCCATCTCTGTGCCAACCATGGTAGAAGACCATTCATAAACATGCTCTTTAATTCTGATGACAACTCTGTATGGAGACATAATTATCCCCATTTCATAAATAAAGAAACTGAGTCTTGCCCAAGGTCACCCTCCAGGAGGAGCAGGAACTGGACTGAAAGGAACTGGACGCATTTTTTCCCTTCCATCACATGATCTCCTCCTCCAATTCCTGTCAGCACTAGCCATCCCCAGTCACTCAGAGGTCTTAGAGTGCCGAACTCTGGGGGTATATGTTTTTGCAAGCAAAAATAATTTAAGGTTGTGCAATGCCTTTGCTTGGAAAGAGCCTTACATTTGTTATCGCAGTACTTGTATGAATTAATTCACCAACAAATGAAATGTGCTCTCTTGGAAACCAGGGCAGTCCTTGCTTAATAGCCCATAACCATAGCATGCATTATTCTGGGGTGGTTAAGTGAGGGGCAGGTTAGGGTAGGAAGGATGCCATTTTTGAGAAATTGAAATGAATGTCCCAGTTGTGCTGGAAATAAACAGACTTGTCAAGGGTTCTGGAGGGACCCAAAGTCCCTGGGAGTTCAGCATCTCTTCCTTCTGGTGTCTACAGTGGACACTTTCTGCAGCCAGACCTCAGAGGAGAGCTCTCTCCTGGTCTTTTCCCTCCGCCCTCCCCAGGCCACTCCTCCCATCTTGAGGACCTCTGTATGTGAGTGTGTCCCCACATGCAAATGTGTGTGTGACCAGAGGGCCTCCAATAGCCCTCCTGAGAGGGCTGGACACACACAGCATGTAGGTTAAAAGCCTGCAAATGCCAGATGGCACATATCCTTTGCATTTGATCACAACAACACATGTCATGTCCACTTACTTGCCCATTTCACATTCTGGCTCTGAATTGAGCCATTTGAATATGAACTTAGGCAGGAACAAACCTATGTTTGATGAATTTAGCTAATATAGAGATGGACACAAAGCTGGATCTCTGCTGAATAGGTCCCCTGCCTTCCTCTGCAGCTCACTTCTGCTTCTCCCATTCTGGGCAAGATTTTTATGTAGCCAAAGGCCATAGCTGCCTCTGAACTTTGCAATGAGTCTCAAAATGTCCTTGTATTATGAACACTTGCAGCTAAGTTTCTCTGATGTGCCGCCTGTCCAGTATGATGTAGCAACGCTGAGAGCAACTGATATTTAAAATTAAATAAGTAACGTCTGCATAATACTTTACAGTTCATAAATAACAACATCAAACATTTCTAAGGTGTTTCTTATATACCAGATACTGTTATAAGTATACTAGTGGCCCAGTGCATGAAATTTGTGCACATTAAAAGGGGATTAATTAAAGGAAATATTTTAATATTGCTATTTGCCCTTTCTCTGTAATAGAAGTGTCAGAGATGAAAGAAAATTAGTAAAATGTATATGACAATCTTCCTCCTGTCAGAGTCTGGGGCGCACCGTGGAACCTAGAGTCAAGTCCCTGCCCATCTGTGGTGCCTCAAAATCGCGTGAGACCCAGACCCAGTCAGCCCCACCCCCAATTGGGCGAGATCCAGACCCAGCTAGGCCCACCCTTGTCAAGCCCTGCTGGGCAGGGGGAGTGGCCTGAGGTTCCCCTGCCCGGTGCTGGGGTGGGGGGTGCAGCCTGAGATCCCCTGGCCTGGTGCCGGGGCGGGGGGCATGGCTTTAGGTCCCCTGGCCTGGGCTTGGTCAGGGGGTGCACCTTGAGGTCCCCCGTCAAGCCCCGCCAGGAGGGGGGCGCAGCCTCAAGTCCCCTGTCAAGTCCCGCTTGGTTGGGGGCACAACCTCAGGTCCCCCATCAAGCCCTGCTGGGTGGGGAGCACAACCTCAGGTCCCCTGGACCAGAACCGGGTTTGGGGTGCAGCCTCAGGTCCCCTGGCGCCAGGGTGGGGGGCATGGCCTGAGGTCCCCTGGCCTGGGGGAGGGGAAGCAGCCTGAGGTTCCCTGGCCCAGCACCGGGGCGGGGGGAGGACCTTGCGGTCCCCCATCAAGCCCCGCTGGGTGGGGGGCATGGCCTCAGGTCCCCTGGCCCAGTGCCAGGGCGGAGGGCACAGCCTGAGATCCCTCAGCCTGGTGCCAGGGCAGGGGGCGCAGCCTCAGGTCTCCTGCCCTGGCCCAGTGCCATGCAGCCTCAGGTCCCTGCTGATTGCTCATTAAGGCTTGTTATGGGAACTTGGCCTCCGCTATGGGTGCAGCCATCTTGTGTTATGGAAACCCCACCTCCTCTGTGGGCGCCGCCATCTTTGTGAAGGTGTGATGGTCAATTTGCATATTTCCTCTTTCTTAGATAGGATTATGCAGAAGTACAATCACATACGGTCTATTGTTATCATCTTCACTTTACAGAAGAAACTGAGGGCCAAAGTGCTTAAGGAAACAGACTAAGCTAATAAGAGACAGAGTCTGAGTCCAAGGCCATGCCCTCAAGAACTCAGTTTTACTGCCTCATACGTTAACAGTAAGGATTATCATGTCCTCTAGGTGATATTGGTGGTTTCACAATGCAAACATGTTTGCCCAAGACCACACAACCAGAGAGTGATGGAGCCAGTACCTGGATCAGATCTTCTGATACCAAAGTGCTGCCTCTTTATATTGAGCTCCATTGCCTCGCTTGTAAAGGGTACAATGCCAACTGTAGTTGTTGGGGTAGCTCACTGTAGAGGTGCCCACCAGGCAGGAGGAAGGTTGGGTCTGGACCTCAGGCACTGGGAGATGCAGTAGAGAGAGGGTCCTGGGAAGCATCTGTGTGAGGGAGAGCCAGTTTGCCTGAGAACACAAGAAGCTAGGAAGCTGTGACAGTGTCTGCAGACAGAGCTTGGCAGAGGGAGCATGCTGAGAGAAAGTGACTCTGCGCAGGTGAGATGTGGAAGGGAGGAAGATTCTGGTCAGGAGGGGAGCCGTGGGAAGGCAGGGCCCTAAGGAGGCTAGAGTGCAGGCACGGGCAGTGAGAGGGCAGCCTCGGATATCTCAGCCAAAGAGTGAAAAGGGGAATCTGAAGGCAGGAGTAGCAGATAATCGAAATGGAAGGGAGCAAAAAAGTTCAAGTCTGGGTTTGAGTAAGTCAGGGGTCCTCAAACTACGGCCCGCGGGCCACATGCAAATACAAATATTGTATTTGTTCCCGTTTTGTTTTTTTTACTTCAAAATAAGATATGTGCAGTGTGCATAGGAATTTGTTCATAGTTTTTTTTTTAAACTATAGTCCAGCCCTCCAACGGTCTGAGGGACAGTGAACTGGCCCCCTGTTTAAAAAGTTTGAGGACCCCTGGAGTAAGTCTTTCTCTTAATAGCTGAGTGGACTAAACCAGGTCCCAGGACCTCAGTTTCTCCCTTGTGACATGGAGAGGCTGTGTAAACACTCCATCACTCAACTTCCAACCTTTAGACCTGACTTCTCAAGTTTGACCTCAGTCTGCTCAGGTGAAGATCCTGAGTGTTTGGAGGGATTTTGTTTTGAGCATGAAACCTTGTGCCTTCTCCACTGTTTATTAGAATTTACTTTAAAAACAGAAAAGAAGCAGCCATTGAATTGTGTCTCTGCCACGGAGGAGTCCGTTCGGTGCCGTTCTCACGGGGCTGGGGCTGGCTGTCGGTGCTCTCCCCTGGCTGACTCAGGCTTCATTGTTCATCAACGGACAAGTTTAAAGATCCCATATCCATGCCTTTGACATCCAGGAAACATCTGCACTGAGGGCTCCCAGGGGCTGTCTGGGAAAATATCACCAAAATGATTATAGGTTTTACAAACTTTTCATTGGAAACGTCTATTTCCCTGTGGACAGAGATGAGTGGCTTTGGTCTGGTGGCTAAATGCAGCCTACTTGATATTCTGTTCATATCACATCCTGGCTTGTGCTTCTCCATGTGTTTTATTCAGATGTCCCCCAGGACTTGCATGCTCTACTTCTGGGACAGTAGTTCTACCCCTGGTATCCACAGAACACCTACACTTTACTGTATAAACCAAGTTCTTGAGTCCTGGTTGCATCTGTGTATTAAAAAACAAACAAACTTCATTCATCTTTTTGGGATAGGTTAACCTGAGTTGTACATGACAATGATTTTGCTTGGACATTAAGCATTTCTCGTATGTATATCCTGATGTTCAGTGTATGCTTGAAAGTATAAGTGGGGTCCCGTGTCTGTTTTTGGAATTATTTGCTGAAAGGGGAAATTTCAGCCTTTCGGATGAGCATGACAGATTCCTGTTTCTCTAGGCCTGTGGGAAGACAGAGAAAGGATAGAGCTAAGTCCTTGAAAGTGCTGAGATGACTCCTCAGCTTAGTTTGCTTCCTTCCCTTTCTGTATTAGTTTGCTAGGGCTGCAGTAACAAAGTACCACAGATGGTGGCTTAAACAAGACATTTATTTCCTTCAGTTCTAGAGGCTGGAAGTCTGAGTTCAAAGTGCTGGCAGGGTTGATTTCCTCTGAGGCCTCTCTCCTTGGCTTGTAGATGACCACCTTCTCGCTGTCTCTTTACATGGTCTTCTGACTGTGTATGTCTGTGTCCTAAGCTTTTTTTTTTTTTGAGGACATCAGCCATATTGAGTTACCCTGATGACCTTATTTTAAATTAATTACATCTGTAAAGAACTTATCTCCAAATATGGTCACATTTTAGGGTGCTGTGGGTTAGGACTTCAACATATACATTTTTGGTAGGATGTAATTCAGCCCATAACAACCTTCTACTTGTTAGAAATTCAGTAGGGTTAACACCTGTAATTCATGCTTGGATGTAAATTATGCATCATTTGCCCTCTTCCCAAGCATTAACCACATAAGGTTCTAGTGTTTTTAGAGGAAGGATGTTCCTAGGTAAGGTGCCTGGGAATTTGGGAGACCAGGGAAGGAGGACTCTGGGCTTCATGGTCATTGCTGAGACGTTGGTCGGTAGAGCAAAAGTAAGTGGGTGAGCAGTGCAGAAAGGGAGGTGAAATGGCCCCAAAGGTCAGAAGTATCTGGAATTAAGATCACAGAAATGTAGCCAGAAGTGATCATTGGAGAGCATTCTCCTCTGCAGAGTTCCGGGATTGGAAGTCTGTAACAGTGTCCTCTTCACAGCACATGGAGAAGACTCATTTCTTTGGTCTCATTCACAACAGACTACCTGGTAACTGGCAATAGTTTACCACAGGGGATATAGAGAGGGCAGACTGGGAAAGGCACATGTATCGAGGGAATGCACAGTCAGGAAGTCTAGAACAGTAGACACCTATTAATTTTATCTGCTTAGCACCCTGCCTTCCCTTTTTCTCATTTTTTGACACCAGAAATGGGTATGTGATGCAGGATGGGTAAATTACTTCACCATTCTAATAACAATGACTGTTCTAAAAGGTATAATTGGTTGAGCCAAGCTGAGCTAACTGGAGTTTTTCCTGGGCTTTTCATACAGGAGCCTGGAGAATGGCTTTTACTCTCTGGTTGAAGGGGTGTTAAGGATGTGAGTCAGAGTCACTGTGGTCAGGAGTCCACCCCTCGGGGAAGCTGGTTTGGCTGGGAGAATTAAGCACACAGAGAGAAACTGAGATCAGAGCGGAGGCGGTGAGTCAATGGGTTCCAAGTCCCTGACTTGAGGCCCTGACTTGGCAAGGCCACCTCCATACCTGCCTGCCCTTCATGTGATTTGGTCTCATGAGCCAATAAATCCCTCCTTGGATTTCTGCCACTTGTGACCAAAAGAGTCCTGCCTAATTCAGGTAGAGTGTGAATTAAATTAAAACTTGTGAAAGTATAGCAAGAATGAAAAGGCTTTTTGTAAGCTCTGTTCTGAACAGGAAGAATGAGGAAGGGATAGGCCTATAACTTGGAGGGAATGGCATGATGCCATTTGGTGATTGAGAACAAGCAAAATGTCAAATTATCCTCCACTTTCACTTTCTGGAAAGGAGTCTTCTTCAGGTTGGAAAGATGAAAAGAAACTTCACTAAAAGGGAATTGAAACCCAAGCTAGGTGAGGAAGCAGTAAGACAGAGTTACCACCCTGACATGAGCTCATCTCCAGCCCTGCTGGGCCATGTTAATGGAGTGGACATTTTGCCATATGATTTAGAGAGATGTGCTTTTGTAGGAATCATGACATGGGATGACACACTGTACAACTGAAATACGTGTTAGATCAATTTTCAAAAGCCATTGGGATTCAGGGTGGAGTTCTTAGACTCTCTGGGGGGAATGTCACACCTTGATTTTAGCAAGATATTCAAGTCCTTCATGACCGAACCCCTGGTCTCAGACAACCAGAAACGTAGAAGGAGCAGTTTTGCTTGGAGGTGGTGAGTAATGAGAGGCAGTGACAAGGTGGTGGGTTCTGTTTTGGACAAGCTGCACTTGAGGTGCCTGTAGGATTTCTGGGCAGGGCTCTTCCGATGGCAAATTGAACATTTTGATCTGGAGCTCAGAAGACAAGTCAGGGC
Source organism: Myotis brandtii (assembly GCF_000412655.1). Lineage (NCBI taxonomy): Eukaryota > Metazoa > Chordata > Mammalia > Chiroptera > Vespertilionidae > Myotis > Myotis brandtii. The sequence goes on along the minus strand of NW_005361459.1, from coordinate 1,729,177 downwards.
TGGTGAGATTGCTGGGTGGGGGCTGGGGGGAGGCAAGAGCAGGAAGGCTGTAGCCAGATGGTGAATGAGACCCCCCAGGGATCCCGTGCATCTAGAAGAGAGAAGAGTGGGCTCCAAGCCAGAAGCTTCAGGGTGACTTATTTTGAGGGCTCAGTGGAGGGACAAGAGCCAATGGAGAGAAAGAGGCTTCAGAGATCAGCAGGATATTAGGAGAAAAAGAGAGAAAAGAGAGCCTGAAAAAGAGGGCCGTGGTTAACAGTGTCAAATGCTACAGGATGATAATAGTAAGGAAGAAAGATTACACTGGATTATGGATGAGGTTGCTGGTGACCTTTGAGAAATCTGTCTCAATAAACAAGGGCATAAAAGTGGAATAGGAAGAAGTGAGTGGATGATGTGAAATATCGCCTCATTTCCTTCCTCCCACCATCACTCCCACCATCTAATCTCTCTGCTTTTCAATGGTCTCAGAACTAGGCGTACTGGCATTGTCTCCTCCCCACGTCCACACCAGCTTCCATGCTGCCACCAGGCTCTGAAAATCCCAAACCTGGTATATTAATTATTTAGAGAAATACTGACTTCAAAGCTCATGCAATGGGCCCTGAAATCTCAGAGACCTAGCACCATCTGAGTTTACTTCTCACTCAGGAAAAGCCCTCATCAAAGCAGCGTGGGGTTGGGCTCTGCGACACACAATCAGTCAAGGATGAGGTTGACTGAGGTTCTGTCATCTCCACGGTGTGGCTCCAAGCTTGCCGTGGTGCTGACGTCCAAACCAGCAGAGAGTAGAACCCCTGGATGGAGGCCCAGCTGTGGCCTGAACAGGCAGGATTCAGGCCAGGCCTGGAAGTGGTGTATATTATGTCACTTCTGCAATTTTCTGTTGGCAAGAATTGAGTCACATGGTGGAACTTAACTTAGAGAGAGGCTGGGGAATGCAGTCTAGCTGAGTCACGGGAAGAAAGGAAAAACTTAGTCAATCTGGTGGTCATGGTATTCAAGACCTTGCAAAATTGGATCCAGCCCACTTTTCCAGTCCTTTGACTTACCCCAAGGCACAGGATAGCATTCCTTACTGTTCCTCACACACAACATGCACATTCACATTTTCCCCCTTAAGCAAGAATACTCCTCCTATTTCTTCCTACTTCTTGAAATTCCAATCATGCTGCAAGCCACAGGGATATGCCACCTCTTCCACAGAGACTTTCTCTGAGTTGCAATGATTTCTTCCTTTTGTAATTTGTTTGCTTCAGACTCCATCACTCTTTATCTCCTGCTTGTATTATAGTTTTAACAGTTATATAAATTCCCCTGCCCTTCAACAATTGTAGACTGTAGACACATTCAGGGGAGAGTGAAATCACAGTGATCTTTGCTCACCCTGTATTTACAGTAACTATAGGTTCTACAATTGCAATCATGTTGTGTGGTCTGAGAAGTCTTAATATACATACCAGGATCAATTGGGTAAAACATTAGGTTGTGACAGCCTTCAGGACTGCCCTGGAGAAGAATTCTGAAGACTAATAGAAACTCAATGAATACTGTTGGTTGGAATGAAATGGAATCACTGCTATTGCTTAGTAACATACAAAGTAAGAAAGAATAACTTAGAGCAGCGGTTCTCAACCGGTGCGTTGCGATCCCTTTGGGGGTCGAACAACCCTTTCACAGGGGTCGCCTAAGACCATCAGAAAACACATATATAATTACATTGTTTTTGTGATTAATCACTATGCTTTTATGTTTAATAATTTGTAACAATAAAAATATATTCTGCATATCAGATATTTACATTAGGATTCATAACAGTAGCAAAATTACAGTTATGAAGTAGCAACGAAAATAATTTTATGTTTGGGGTCACCACAACATGAGGAACTGTATTAAAGGGTCGAGGCAGTAGGAAGGTTGAAAACCACTGACTTAGAGGAACTCTTCAAATAGTGGCAGAGCTGGTTTGAGAAGTATCTTGGGGTGCTGGCTTGCCCAGAACAATTACTAGTATTCTGGACTCTCTCAGCCAAACAGAAATACCTAGACACTTCATTGAAAAAGTACAAAAATTAAGCAAAGCAGAAATGTGGTGTTTTGTGATTGGCCTTTTGTGACCATTTGTGCTAGCGAGTGTTTTCGAAGGCACTCCTAGGTTCTGAGATGCTTTTAAGATGAATGGTTTTATTTATTTATTTACTTATTTACTTACTAGAAGCCCGTTGCACAAAGATTCACGCAATAGGACTTCCTTCCCCTGGCTGCTGGCCTGGTTTTCCGGCACCCGGGACCCAGGCCTTTGGTCTGGCCGCAGCGAGGCTTGGCTTCTCCGCTGCTCTATCCACTGAGCCAAACCAGCTAGGGCATGAATGATTTTATTTGATGTTTATAATGGTTATTCAGAAACTGGAAGCTTATTTACAGGTTTGTGGCTGAGGGCCTGAGAACTGTCTGTGAATTATTTTGTCAACAAATCAAGCAGGGATGGCTGGCTTCAAGTCAGCTTATTACTTATATCCGACCGTCAATTATGGATGTAAACATAAGGAAGACATTATTTTACTAGTAAAAATGTTTGTGTGTACCTGTTCTATTCATGGCTGAGATTTTATTGTCATTAATCTGAGTTGAAGCAAGAAGGAGCAAATGAAAGGGTGAGCTGGTGCCAGAGTCGAGCTTCTCAGACTGTGACTGGGCTGACTTCGATCTTGGTTTTCAAGAGGAGTGGGCTGGGGTAGTGTGTCCTGGGTGGGCTGCCTTCAGTATTTCCCTGTCTATCTGTGGGACAGGAGACACCTTTTTAGGCTGCTAGCACCACAGCCACTCCTATAAGCCATGTTGCAGGGGAGTGGGGAGGAAAGATGGATGAGTCAATGTGGAAATAGCTCTGTTGCCTGATTGCTGGTCTTCCTACCAGATCCCCCAAGAGCCCTCAAATCCGTGACCCCTGCCTGTGATGGAGCCCAGCCCAGCAAGACTTTCCTGGTGTTTTGTTAAAGGACACTCCATCCAGCCCAATCTCCCAGTTTTTTCTTTTCCTACATTTTTTTCCAAATGACAGATGTTCCCAAGATACACCCCATGTGTCTTTGCTCATTCTGTTTCTTCTTTGTAGAATGCCTCTCCTCCCTCAATCTGTCTGACCCAGTTAGAATCCAAAGCATCCTTTAATTCACCTCAAATTGAAGTCTCTTCATTCTTCTTCTTTAAAAAATTTTTTAAAAAATTGATTTTAGAGAGAGAGAGGAACAGGGGTGGGGGGAGAGAGAGAGAAACAATTGGTTTCATCCTGTTTGTACCCCAAACAGGGATTGAACATGCAACCTGGGCACGTGCCTTGACTGGGAATCAACAGGTCACCTTTTGGTGCACGGGACAGCACCCAACCAACTGAGCCACACCAGCCAGGGCTTCATTCTTCTTTTTGATGACCTCAACCAATTATGAACTCAGGGTTGGGCTCATTTTTGTATCTGTTGCTGCTGCTGCTTCTGGCACTCTCACTAGCCACCCCACCCCCACCCCAGCCGCTGTGTATCCCCAGCACTTTCCAGGGCACTGCTTTCTACCTCTCCAAGTGTGGTCTGGCTCTGCAGTCAGTCTTCCTGCTTGAATTCAGAGCTTCTGTGACCTTGGCTGTCAGTGGGGCTGTTGGGAGGACTATGTAGGACAGGGGTCCTCAAACTTTTTAAACAGGGGGCCAGTTCACTGTCCCTCAGACCGTTGGAGGGCCGGACTATAGTTTAAAAAAAAAAACTATGAACAAATTCCTATGCACACTGCACATATCTTATTTTGAAGTAAAAAAACAAAATGGGAACAAATACAATATTTGTATTTGCATGTGGCCCACGGGCCGTAGTTTGAGGACCCCTGAATTGTAGGAAAACCGTATGCCACGCTCAGAGCCAGACACATACAGATACCCGTTGGGTGGAAGCTAGTATTTTAACTAGTCAGAGGGGAACTCACTTTGTGTAGAAATGGGCAATGAGAGAGGTGAGAGCAAATGGTGCAAAGTTCAGAACCCGGACATGAGGATTGGTTGACAGAAATCTGGTGGCTTGGTCCGGTAGGGACCCAGGGTAACTCCTGGTCCTCCTTTGAGATCTGAAGGTAACCAGGCAGGGGTGGGCAGCCTCTGAGTCTTAGTGACAAACCCAAAGACGCCCCTGGTGGAGCCTAGCCGAGGTCTGAGGAGGTGGGTGGGATTCAGCTTTGTATAAAAAAGAGCTTTCTGGCTGGGAGTGTTGTCTGCAGATCGAGGTGGCTGCTTGAGGGGTGGTGGGTTGTCCATCACGAGATATGCTTGATAGAACCCTGGCCAGAGCTTGGGAGGAAGACTGCCCTTCAAAGGCCTCTGTGAGCCTGGCATCGCCACCTGTAAGTGGTACAGTGGTATTCAAATGGGAATACAGTGGGGCCTTGACTTACGAGTTTAATTCATTCCGTGACGGAGCTTGTAACTCAAATTACTCGTATGTCAAATCTTAAAGTGAACGAGTGAGACACATGATGCTGTGGTGTTCACTGTGACGTTCGCTGTGCCAACTAGCGGTGGGGTGTCTGAAGTTGGCTCGTAACCCGAATTTTAGCTCGCAACTCAAAGCAAAAAATCGGCCGAGAGACGGCTCAGCTCATATCTCAAAAAACTCGTTAGTCGGGACACTCGTAAGTCAAGGCCCCACTGTACTATAAAACGGGGATTATTTATATTTGTAGAAATCATGTCCCCTCTCCTTTTTAAGAGCAGATGTTGGGTGTGGGTTGGGGAGGGAGTCAATTCCGACTTCTGCCCTCAGCACCACCTGGGCTTTCCCGGGGAAGTCTCAGTGCCTTTCAACCAGCTCTCACCTGAGTGACAGGCCTGATGCAGGGGTGGGAGCGGGAGGGCTGCGGGCTGCCAATCCCACACAGGGATTTTGTTTGGTGGGGTGGGATCGGTACAAGGTGTCTGTTACATGTTAAAAATTAAAATAAGGCCATTGGACGGGAGTTGGCAGGAGTTTAATCTGAGCGTCCGTTCTTCTGAAGGGCTATTTATAAAGTTGGCACGATGTGTTCAGCTTGGTAGGGGCTCCCTTTTCCCAGGACATGGTGCCCCCAGAGCTCCAGGGAGGGACACTTGGGCTCGCCAGGCCCCTGTCACTGCAGTGAGAGACACCCGTCTCACAAGCTGACTCCCACATACCACGGATATTGGTGGCTGCAGTTTGTTTTGTGTTGGGGGAGGGGGAAAGTGGACTTAGCTTTTTTCCATTTGCTGAAGACATTATGTTGAAGAAAAATGTTCAGAGAATTGAAAGAGATGCTTGGAGTAAAGCTGTTTTATTGTCAATGAAATCATAGCTATTGAGGTTAACTCGGGCTGCTCATAAAGCAGCACTAAAACAAGTGGTTTATGAAGACAGACTGCAAAGAGAAAAAATGAGAGAGAATAATAATTTATAGGAAAAAATAAGGTCAGGCCCGAGGGCTGTGTCCCACACTCTGAGTCAGGAAGCCCAGCAGAGTGGGTGCAGCCCTGGACCATGGGTCAGAAGGTCTGGGCTTCTTCTCCCTCTGTCACTTAGCAGCTGTGTGATCTCTGAGCCTCAATTTCCTCCATCTGTAACGTAGCCCTGCACTGCCAGCCTCACCCAGGTGCTGTAAGTTTATCTTATAAGCAATATTAAAATACAGAGACTACCAAAATCTACTCCTTTTCTTTCTGGCTATGGGCACAATCCCACTGTACTTCCTACAAATTGGCTTCTTGCTTCTCCTGCATCACGTCTCTCTGAAAAATAGTGTTTCTGTGTCTCTTCAAACTGCCACCTGGGGCTTGCCCTGGGGCTGGCTTGAGGGTGGAGGGGAGGCCTGCTTCCCTAAGAGGGGTGTACCAGATTGCGTTCTCTGTCTCTGCCGTTCTTTCTCCCACAACACTGGGTCAGAGTTTAGGTCTGACCCCTCGTTTCCTATTGTCCTTCCCCTCGACCATCCAGCCCCAGCTGCTCAATCCCAGTCCTCCATTTATGCCTTGAACAGAGATTTGGAAGAGATGCATGGAGTGAAGTCGCGCTCCCTCCACAGGGCCATTGCATTTCCTGCTCCCGTTAATGGCCCTGTTTATTTCTTCCTGTCAGCCACGGATGGCTCTCTCATCTCCGCAGTTTTCCTCATGCGAGAGGCCTTCTTGACAACCCATTTCCCATTTGTCTTTCATGTTTTATTTTTCTTCACAGCAATTACCACCATAGAACATACTATATATTTTATTTATTTACTGTGTGTCCATCTCACACCCACCCTAGAATGTAAGTTCCATGAGGGCAGGACTTTTTCTTCCTTTTGTTTACTGCCCATTTTCCTCCAACACCTCCCCTTATAAAATGAGTTGGGTAGTAATCTCCCTTTCTCTGTTATCTGGAAGAATTTGTTCAACTTGAGATGATCTGTTCCTTGAAAGTTTGACCTCTCCTATAAATCCATCTGGGCCAGTACATTTGTGTGTGTGGTGGTGGTGGTGGTAGTGGTGGGGGCATAATTTTAACCAGTGTACAGGTACCTTTAGTAACTATAGCACTATTCAAAAATTTTTTTGAGTTTTAGTAAGTTATATTTTTGTAGAAATTTGTTAAATTTTCAATATTGTTGGCATATCATTTATTTTTTTGTATATATATATTTTAAAAATATATTTTTATTCTTCCTTTTGTTTACTGCCCATTTTCCTCCAACACCTCCCCTTATAAAATGAGTTGGGTAGTAATCTCCCTTTCTCTGTTATCTGGAAGAATTTGTTCAACTTGAGATGATCTGTTCCTTGAAAGTTTGACCTCTCCTATAAATCCATCTGGGCCAGTACATTTGTGTGTGTGGTGGTGGTGGTGGTAGTGGTGGGGGCATAATTTTAACCAGTGTACAGGTACCTTTAGTAACTATAGCACTATTCAAAAATTTTTTTGAGTTTTAGTAAGTTATATTTTTGTAGAAATTTGTTAAATTTTCAATATTGTTGGCATATCATTTATTTTTTTGTATATATATATTTTAAAAATATATTTTTATTGATTTTTAGAGAGAGAGAGGAAGGGAGAGGGATAGAGATAGGAACATCAATCGGCAGCCTCCTGCAGGCTGCAACCCCTCTTCTTCCACATCCCCCCACATGTCCCTTATATGTGCCCTGACCTCTTGGTTCCTGGGTCGACACTCAATCGCTGATCCATGCCGGCTGGGCCATTTTTTTGTATATTTTATGTGTAGCTATACCCCTTATTATTCATAATATTGCTTGTTATTATTGTAACTTTTATCTTATTTTGGTAAGTCTTGAAAAATTTATCTATATTAGTTTTAACAAAGAACCAGCTTTCAGCCTTTTGGTTCTTCTCTATTGCATTTTTGTTTTCCGTTTTGTTGCTCTCTGCTTCTGTTTTTATTTTCTAATTTATTCTAATTTGAATTTGGAAATATTTGAAATATTTTTCCCCTGAATTACTTAAGAATAATACTTATATTCTAATGTAAGTACTTAGCTATAAATTTCCTTCGAAATATATTTGGCTGCATCCCAGAAGTTTTGATATATGGTGTTTTTATTATAATTCAATTTTAGATATTTAAAAATTTTTATTTTGATATTCCTTTTTAACCCATGAGTAATTTATCGATATTGCTAAATATGTGTACATTTTAATTTATATTTTAAACTTCTAATTTAATTTCCTTGTGGCCAGAGTTCCAAGTCTGCTTTGTATCTAACTATAAAATTTATTGAGACTTTTTAAAGTACATGATGAAATTTTATATACATTCCATGTGTGCTTGAGAAAGATGTATATTCTCTATTATTTGGAAAACGCTACATATATTAATTATTCTTTATTTGTTATTTGAGTGGGACATAGCTTGCAATTGAGTGGTTCATATTTTCTATATCCTTGGTGATTTTTTGTCTTCTTGATCTATCATCTAAAAAAGCAATGCTAAATTCACCCCAGTTCTACAAAATTTTATCATGCGCATTTATGTTTAAAATTGTTCTCTTCTTGGTGAATTAGAACTTTTATTATTTAGTATTAATTCTCTCACTCCCTAATACTCTTGTTGTTTTGGAGTCTAGTTTAAATGATACTAATATGCTACATGACTTTCTTCTGGTTCATATTTGCCTAATGTACCATTTTTTTATTGTTTTGCTTTCAACCCTTGCCTGTCCTTATCTCTTATAAATAACACATACCTGGACTTAAAATATTTAGTCTATTAATAACTGAGTGGTGAGTTTCAATCAAATACATTTATTTTAATTATTGATATATTTGGATTTACTTTTACTTTTATTGTTGTTTTCAGTTTCTTTTTTTAAAAAATATTTTCTTGCTTTTGAAAAAAAAATGTTAGCCCTGACCGGTTTGGCTCAGTGGATAGAGCCTCGGCCTGCAGACTCAAGGGTCCCAGGTTCGATTCCGGTCAGGGGCATGTACCTTGGTTTCGGGCACATCCCCCGTGGAGAGTGTGCAGGAGGCAGCTGATCAATGTGTCTCTCTCATCGATGTTTCTGGCTCTCTATCCCTCTCCTTTCCTCTCTGTAAAAAAACAATAAAATATATTATAAAAAAAAGAAAAAAAATGTTATATCAATATTTCTCCCTATAAGACAAGAACTTTTGTCCTTTGTCTCTCTCTCCAACTTCTACCAACCCCTATCTATACTTTTAATATGGATTATTATTGATAGTTTTCTTCTTTTCTTTAATCTTAGCTATTGTTTCACTTTAACATATAACACAAACTCTCCCACGTTATTTGGTCACCACTGTTTTATGTATCTCTTGCATCATCTCCTGCATTTGTCTTTCTTCTTTTTCAAGTGCTTTATATAACTCTATTTTTTATGAGTCTTTGTGGTGAAATATTTGAGGGCTTGTCTACTTGAGAAATTTTTAAAATCATGCTTATATATTTGGATGGCAGTTACAAAATTTTAGGTTTAAAGTTCTTTTTTCTTTTCAATATTCAAAAATATAATTCTATAGAGTTATTGTATACATTGTTGCTGTGGGAAAATATGATTTTAATCTGCATCTGCTTTCCCTTCCCTGAAAACATTTAAAATAATCTTTTTGGAATTCTTAATTATTATAATAATGAATCTAGGTATGAGTTTTACCTTATACATATGGTTTTGTCAGTTCTGGGCCCTTTAAATTGGAAGTTTCTAGTCTTTTATTATTCTGGGAAATTTAGTCTACTATTTTTTAAATTATTTCTTCTTTCCATTTTAATTATTTTCTATTTCTAAGAGAAAATAATTAAATATTACTTATATGTTAGCTCATTCTTCTACTTCTAATCTCCATATTGCCAGCTTTTCTCTTATATTTTCTGATTCTTTGATTTCTCTTCTTTCTGGGAGAATTTGTCAATCTGGTCTTTCAAATTGTTAATTTATCCCCTGGCTGTTTTTGTTTGCTCTTTATGCCACCCTTTATTGCAAATATTATATTTTTATACTTATTATTTATAGTTTGATGCAATTATATGATTTCTTTTCTGTTTTATGTTGCTAATATTCCTATTTTTATTATTTAAAAATATATTTTTATTGATTTCAGAGAGAAAGGGAGAGGGAGAGAGAGATAGAAACATCAACAATGAGAGAGAATCATTGATTGGTTGCCTCCTGTACACCCCACACTGGGGACTGAGCCCACAACCCAGGCATGTGCCCTTGATCGGAATCAAACACAGGACCCTCAGTCCGCAGGCCGATGCTCTATCCACTGAGCCAAACCAGCTAGGGCAATATTTCTATTTTTAAAAGTATGCCTGTCAGCTTAATTTTAACTTGCCTCAGTGTCCTGATATTCTGGTGGAATCTTTAATCTTGTGTGTTTTATTTCTCTTGACGAGATGGTGTTCCCAGTTATCTTGTTGATTTGGCTTTTGAGTTTGTTTTCCCAGAGGGCATCAGCTTTTCCTCAAGCAGTGCACCAGAGCCCAGCCTTGTCCCTTCCAATGAGCTCAGGAAGGAAGGGGAGAATGAGCTCTGGGGTACAGAGCTCCTCACTCTGAAAAACAACTCGTAAAGTCAGGACTTTACCTTTGCCTTCCAGAAGAAAGCAGAATTAGGAGAAGATGCCTTTTAAAATTTAATTCCTCAGCCTTGGGGAATTGGAAGAGGAGTGCAGAAGCAACTGTCTGAGGGTTTTTAGTCTCAAAGTTTTTCAGTTCTTCATCCACATTGAACCTTTGCAAGTCTGATTTTACTCCTGAGGTTAATGAGTATGAGTTTGGGGGGCAGGAGCAAAACTCTCAACAGTTCCTTTTCCATTTCATCCTTCTACAGTTGTTCTTGTTCCAAGAAAAGCCACCTTCTACTATAGGCACACAGGTCCTTAAAAGCACCTGCTCTCTTCTCAGGGTTTCTTAAAGTGTCATAGTGAACATCTTCTCCAGTTCACAGATTACTTTAGTAGACAGAGCCCATAGTTGAGATGAACAAACTCTTGACACAGATCTCATAAGCCACGTTCTCTCTGTCAAATGCTCCCATTTTCTGCCCCTTGCACTTCATTTCAGCCAAGTTGGCCTTTCTCAGGACCTCTGCTCCACACCTTTGGTGCAATAGCTTTCAGCTTCTCTTACTTGGCTCCACTTGTTTCTCTTTTCTCCTCCTTAGCTTTTCCTTTGTCCTGAAAATGCAAATTTCACTCAACTGATTACTTATCTTAGAGGTTTTTTCTTGAATCACAGCAATTTTTGATCCATTTTATCCCACATTGACTCAAATTTCTGCTCAATCAAAGATAGAGGCGAAGAGGAATAGAAAGATTTATCTGTAAATGGAGTTTATAGCCCCCTCCCCCTTCCCTGCTTCCACCCTGCTCACCAGGTGACAATCTTATTCCCATTATTTTTTTTCTTCAAAATCTGGATTTGACAGTTTTCAGACTCAGGGATACAGGATGCACTGAAAGCCAAGGATGAGATCTGTGCTTAAAATGGAAGCATGTAAATTTGAAAAGTTGATAGTGAGACCCCCCACCCCTGCCCCAACCAGCCTGCTTGCCTTGCCTTCTGCCTAGAGTGCTGAAGTCAGAGGTGTTCCTCCTACCTAAGGATGGAAAATTTATCTTTGGAGAAACTTTAAGTCCCCAGAGAAAACACCTTTATACATTGATATTTCCTTAAAAGAAAAGTCAGCTTTCTATTGCTTGGTCATTTCCTAAAGCCTCCTAGTCAACAAGTTCCACCCATGTATACAGAGCAGACACTCAATTGTAAGACTTCCCTATTAGTTGGATATGGACCAACAGCTAAGGATCAACACTCATTTGAGGACAGCTTTCAGCATGAGAGACCAAAACTAGCATTGTCTCTAGAGGAGACACACCTGCAGGAATCAGAAAAAAACAAGTTGAATAATGTTTTTAGTAAAAAGGAACAGTCTGAGAACAAAAGAGAGCTCTTTGAAATAAAAAAACATAAAAGCTGAAACAAAATTTTCAGTGAGACTTAGAAGATAAAGAGAATCTCTTAGAAAGTAATAAAAAAGACAAGAAGATGGTCAACTGAGGGAAAAGATGAGAAAATCAAGGGTGTGTTTTAGAAGTCTAACATCTTTCTGGAGTTCTAGATAAAGAAAATAGACTGGAGAAATTAAAAAAATAAATATTATAAGAAAATATTAGAACTGAAGGACATAAATTTCCAATTTAAATAGACCTAAGAGAACCTAGCATAGGATTGAAAATACTGGGTAAAAACTTTCAGAAAGATAAAAGAGGTCACAAAGCATCAGAAATTAAACTTGCATTTGATTTTTCAGTAGTGATGCTGAATATTAGATAACTAGAGGCCTGGTGCACGAATTTGTGCATGGGTGGGGTCCGTCTGGCTGGCCCTGCCCCCGATCAGGGTGAGGGGGCAATCGGAGGTGGGGTCAGTAGGGGAGAGGGGCTGTGGGCAGTTGGCTGGCTGGCCCTGCCCCCTGGTCAAAATCCCAGTCAAACTCCAGGTCGAGGGAACAATTTGCATATTAGCCTTTTATTATATAGGGTATTAGAATATTTCTAAAAATATACAGAAAAATTATTTTAGTAAATACAAAGCTTCTCAAATGATTATACTGAAGAATATATAAAACAGATAAAAATGAAATCATATCTCTTGGGGTATAAGGACTATAGTTCCAAACTGCCTTCTACATTTCTAAATCAGCTTTATTGAGGTATAATTTATGTACAATAGGATTTGCTAATTCTAAACATACTATTTAATGAGTTTTGACTAGTTGTTCTCAACCAGAGGCAATTTTACTCCCTAGGAGACATTTGGTAATGTCTGGAGGACATTTTTGGTTGTTGCAACTTTGGGGGTGGAGGGAGTGCTACTGACATCTAGTAAGATAGAGGCCAGGGATGCTGTTAAACATGCAGCAATGCACCAAATGTCCTCACAACAGAAAACCATCCTGCTCAGGATGTCAGTAGTGCTTTGGTTGGAAGCTTTGGTTTGAAAACAGTCATGTAACCACTACCACAAAATATACAGAACATTGTCATCACAAAATATACAGAGCATCCCCATTACCCAGAGAGTTTCCTGTACCCTTTTATAGTCAACTAGAGGCCTGGTACATGAAAATTCATGCACTGGAGGGGGGGGCCCTCAGCCCAGCCTGCCCCCTCTCACAGTCAGGGAGCCCTCAGGGGTGGGAGGTGACCCGGCGGTCAGGGGAAGGCAATGCCCGCATCACACCTCTGCTGCTGCCACTGCCGGCAGCGCAAGCCTCGGCCGGCCCTGGTTACCTGAGCCTCGGGTGGTCCCGGGCGGCTGAGGTGTGCAGCAAGGCCGGGCCTGCCTGGGGCGGGCCCGGCCTTGCTGCGTGCCTGCTGCCTTGGCAGGGCTGAGGGGACTGGGCACCTCCATCTTGGGGCTGTGGGCGCTGGCATCTTTGAGGGTGGGGCAGTCAATTAGCATATTCCCTCCTTATTGGCTATTGGTGCCGCCATCTTTGAGGGTGGGACAGTCAATTAGCATATTTTCTCCTTATTAGATAGGATTCTCTTCCTCCACATCCTGGACCCTGACAACCACTGATCTTTTTCCTATCACTGTAGTTTTACTTTTTCTAGAGTTTCATATAAATGAAATCATACAGCATATAATTTTTTGAGTCTTTTGTTTAGCATAACATTTGCGAGAGTGATCTATGTTGGTGTATATATCAGTAATCATTCCTTTTTATTGCTTTGCAGAGCTCTATTGTATTAATGTACCATAGCTTGTTCTTACATTTACCTATTAAAGGAAAATTTGAGTTGTTTCCAGCTTGGGGAAATTATGGATAAAGCTGCTATGAACATTGGTGAATATAACTATATGTGGACATATATTTTCATTTCCTTTGGGTACACTTGTAGTGGAATTGATGGTCATATGATAAGTCTAATTTTATAAGAAACTTCCAAACTGTTCTCCAAAAGGGTAGTACCATCTTATGTGTCATCAAAACTGTAAGTGTTTTAGTTGCTCCGTATGCTTGCCAACACTTGGTGTTGTCAGTCTTTTTAATTTTAACCAATCTAATTGGTGTGTTTTGATTTATCATTGTAGCTTTAATTTCTGTTTCTGGATGAATAATTTGTTGAGCATGCTTTTATAGACATTTGTATATCTTCTTTTTAAGATTTTGTTCAAATATTTCTCCCATTAAAAAGGTAGGTTGTTTCTATTGGTTATTGAATTGTAAGAATTCTTTATATATTCTGGATACATTTTTTTTATCAGATGTACATTTTATAAATATTTTCTCCCAGTCTGTGGCTTGCCTTATTTTCATAACAATGTCTTCAGAAAAACAATGGTTTTAATTTTGATAAAATTTCATTTATTAATTTTTAATTTTATGGTTAGTGCTGCTGTGTCCTGTGTATAAGATCTTTGCTACCTCAGGATTGCATATATTTTTTCCTGGAAATTTTATAATTTTGTCTTTTAGATTTAGGTCTATGAGTTAACATTTGTCTATGGTTTGAGTTAAGGTCCACGTGGATATCTGGTTGTACAGCACCATTTGTTTGAAAAGACTGTCCTGTTGGTTATCTTGTCATTTTTGTTAAAAATTAATTGAGCATTTTTATATGTGAGTTTATTTTTAGACTCCTTAATCTGTTCCATTGATGTATATGTTTATCAAGATAGACACTATCAAAATAGTTCACTATCTTGATTACTATTGCTGTTTAGTAAGATTTAAAATTAAGTGGTGTTAGATCCTCAAATGATTTTTTCTTTTCTGATTTTTTTTCACTTGAAGGTCCTTTTGATAAGGGTTAAGTAGGAAAGGAGGAGATCCAGAGAGGGTAGAGGCATCTTGGCTTGAACAATTAAAAGAGCCAAACCAAGGACAGAGGTATCTCTGGCCTGAGCAGCTGGGAGAGCCATAGGGGTATTTAAAACATCTCCAGCCAGGAAAAAAAAAAAAGCCACTTTACTTTTTGAGCTGAGAAGCCAGAGGTTTCAGTCTCAAGGCTTGGCAGGATAAGGTTGCTAGGTACCATAAGATAGATCAAAAGTAACACCAATTTGAACAGATATGATGGATATGTGAAGGACAAAGAGAAAACACAGAATATTGAGAAGAAGAAAACATTTTCACAGAGGATAGAGGAATGTTGTAAAATAAGGGGAAAGAAAGAGGGGGCACCATGTAGACTTTGGACTTTGCAGAGTGGCCAATAAGGAAAGCAAGGGAGTCCTAAGTTTGGGAAGAGTCCAATTAGAAAGGGTCATGAAGAGACAAAGAACTACAGCCTTTATAATGCCTCAAGACAAAGAGAGCAGTGGCCACCTTCTTTAGGGGACTCCTCCATCTCTCATTAGCCAGGTGAGACAGAGTCTTAGGAATAGAAACTTAGAAATTAGGAACTTTAGAGATAGCATCTGCTTGCAATAAAGTTTCTGTACTTCTCACATACCACCTTTTGACCTCGGCTTCATTCTTTGAATCCATCTGGACAAGAACCTGGGAAAGAAACCACCCTTGCATCCTGCTCAATAAAAAAACCCAAATCACTTTGAATATCCATATAAATTTTAGAAATTTAGAATCGGTTTGTTTATTTCTACAAAAAAGTGCCTGTGTTAAGTTTATAGATCATTTTGGGGACAATTGACATTTTATCACTATTGAGTCTTCTTATCTATAAATAAGTATATTTCTTCATTAATTTAGAGTCATGTATAAATACATAAGCCAGTAACATGGTCATTTATTATCATCACCATGTATTATAAACTACACATAATTGTATGTGCTATACTTTCATACAACTGGCAGCACAGTAGGCTTGTTTATACCAGCATCACTACAAACCTGTAGACCTAGGGTAATGTGTGTGTGCCTTAGTTTTTAACAAAAAAAGTTTAAAAATAAAAAATTTGCTTGTTATTTATGCATTTTCTTTTTTTTTTAGATATGTGCTCTATGTTTTTTTTAAATTAAATCTTTATTGTTCAGATTATTACAGTTG
>NW_005361459.1:1706342-1711810 GCF_000412655.1 Myotis brandtii | reverse complement strand
AGCAAACAGCTATGGCTGATCCTCAGTCCTACCCTAAGAGGCCCCTCGTCTCAGTGTCCCGGTAATCGCTGCAAGCACCTCTGAGAGGAAGCCGCCCTCGAGTTCCGAGTTCTGCCCGTTGCCAGACAGTCCAGTTTCTCCCTGTATAAGTCTGGGTCCCCAGAGACTTCCCGGATCTGGAGTTCAGAGCAGTCGGGGGCTTGAGACTCCCTCCCGATTAAAAAAGACAGCCGTGTCTTCAGTTGCCAGCCCTTGCCACGTGTGTCTCCGTACCTCTGCACTTGACTTCTGCAGCTCCTCTGAGTCTCAGTGCTTTTCTCTTTCCTTCTAGTTGTAGAATTTCCACTCAGCCAGCCTTCCTGTGATTCTGGATAATGTCTGTTTTGTCTTTTAGTTGTATTTTTGAAGTTGTTGTGGGAGGCAGCAATTTCTGGTGTTTACCTACGTCGCCATCTTGGTTTTCTCCTATGCATTTTCTTTTTAATTGAATTTATTGGGGTGACATTGGTTAACAACATTGTTGACCATAACAATGTTTTGGTCAACAATGGACTGCATATACAACAATGACTCCATCCTATATAATAAAAGGCTAATATGCAAATTGACTGAATGGTGGCATGACTAGTCACTATGACATGCACTGATGACCAGGGGGCAGACGCTCAATGCAGCAGCTGCCCCCTGGTGGTCAGTGTGCTCCCACAGGGGGAGTGCCACTCAGCCAGAAGCCAGGCTCATGGCTGGTTAGTGCAGTGGCAGTGGCAGTCGCCTCTCCCACCTCCGCGGCAGTGCTAAGGATGTCCAACTGATGGCTTAGGCCCGCTCCCTGTGGAGTGGGCCTAAGCCATCAGTTGGAAATCCCCTGAGGGCTCCTGGGCTGCAAGACAGCACAGGCCAGGCTGAGGGACTCCCCCAAGTGCACGAATTTTGTGCACCAGGCCTCTAGTTAGATTATAATGAAGCTGAAAATTCCTATCACCTAGTTATGTCTTAGCTGTTGTAATGTTGTAACACAGCACATTACTCACATGTTTGTAGTGATGCTGATATTAACAAGCCTACCATGCTGCCAGTTGTATGAAAGTATAGCACATACCATTATGCATAGTACATAATACATGGTGATGATAATAAGTGACCATGTTACTGGTATGTATTTACTATACTACACTTTTTACCATTATTTTGGAATGTACTCTTTCTACTAAAAAAAAAAAATTGAACCCTGGCTGGTTTGGCTCAGTAGATAGAGTGTTTGCGGATTGAAAGTTCCGGAGTTTGATTCTGCTCAAGGGCATATGCCCAGGTTGTGGGCTCGATCCCCAGTAGGGGGTGTGCAGGAGGCAGCCAATCAATGATTCCCTCTCATCATTGATGTTTCTATTTCTCTCTCCCTCTCTCTCTGAACTCAATAAAAATATATATTAAAAATATTTTTAAAGCAAAAACAATAAATACAAGATATATGAGACTGCTACTGGCATAATACAACATACTGTTTTATGGCAAAATTTTTTTATTTTTTTTATTTTTATATATTTTATTGATTTTTTACAGAGAGGAAGGGAGAGGGATAGAGAGTTAGAAACATCAATGAGAGAGAAACATCGATCAGCTGCCTCCTGCACACCCCCCACTGGGGATGTGCCCGCAACCAAGGTACATGCCCTTGACCAGAATCGAACCCGGGACCCTTCAGTCCGCAGGCTGACGCTCTATCCACTGAGCCAAACCAGTTAGGGCGGCAAAATTTTTTTTAAATATATTTTTATTGATTTCAGAAAGGAAAGGAGAGAGAGACAGAAACATCAATGATGAAAGGAAATCATTGATTGGCTGCCTCCTGCATGTCCCCTACTGGGAATTAAGTCCAAAACCTGGTCATGTGCCCTGACTGGGAATCAAACTGTGACATCGTGGTTCATAGGTCAATGCTCAATCATTGAGCCACACCATCTGGGCTACTGTTTTTTCTTGTGCTTGATTTAATATTGTGTTGTTTTGGGCAGTAACATGGTGTATAGGCTTGTAGCTTAGGAGCAATAGGCTATATTATAAGCCTAGTATATAGTAGGCTGTACCATCTAGGTTTGTGTAAGTGCATTCTATGATGTTCACACAATGATAAAATTGCCTAAGGATATACTTCTCAGAATATACTCTTGTTACTAAGTGGGACATGGCTGTACAACATCTATGACTGCAATCAAGAACCTTGCTTGGACCTGGGGTGATGTCACATAGGAATGTGTATGAATGACATCTGGAAGAAGATGCTCCAAAGATTCATCCATGACTTCAATAAAGGATTTGCCAAGGATAATGAGGTTGCAAAGATTAACAAGGCTGTGGTTGAAATGGCAAACAACTGTAACCTGGGTGGATGAGAATGATGTTGAAGAGATTCTAGAGGTGGGTGCTGAGGAGTTGACTAATGAGGAATTGTTGGAATAGCAACAGAAACACATAGCTGAAGAAGAAGCAAGAGAAAAAGAAACTGCAGAGAAGAAAAAGAAGAAGTCCCAAGAAAATTCAGAGCAAATGGTTTAGCAGAAGCTTTTCCAGACCTCAACAAGTTCCTTAAAAAGTTTGAAAACAGCCCTGGCCAGTTTGGCTCTGTGGATGGAGCATTGGCCTGTGGACTGGGGGGCCCTGGGTTCAATTCCCAGTCAGGGCATATGCCTGAGTTTCGGGCTCAGTCTCCAGTGTGGGGCATGCAGGAAGCAGCCAATGAATGATTCTCTCTCATCATTGAGGTTTCTAACTCTCTCTCCCTCTCCCTTCCTCTCTGAAATCAATAAAAAAATATATAAAAGAAAAAGTTTGAAAACATGGACCCCAACACCAATAGGTCTTCATTAATAGAAATGTTCATGGTGCACTATCTGTTTAGAAGCAAATATTTGATGAAAAAAGAAATAAACCAAGGAAACCACCATGGACACATTTCTGAAAAGAGTGACACCTCCTCAAGAAGAGCCTCAGGCAGGTCCTTCAGGAGGAGTTCCAGAGGAAGGCACTGCTATCATAAGATATGAAAATCTCTATATGTGCTATTGACCCTGAAGACTGTCCAGTGAGACAAGATGTGGAGGTGGAAGAAAGTAATATTAATGACCCTGACTCTTGTAGACCTAGGGTAATGTGTGTGTTTGTGTCTTAGTTTTTAACAAAAAAGTTTAAAAATAAAAAGTTTTTAAAATGTAAATTTCATTTAGAAATAATGAGCTTGCTGTTTATGCATTTTCTTTGTGTTTGAATTATTTTTGGTGACACTGGTTAACAAAATTATATGGGATTCAGGTGCATAATTATACAGCACATAATCTGTACACTACATGTGTGTTCATCACCCTAAGTCAACCTTCATCCAGGTTTGTGTATGTGCTCTCTATCATGTCCGTATGATGAAATCGCCTAATGATACATTTCTCAGAATGTACCCCAGCATTAAGTGACACATAACTGTATTTGTCTTATTTTTATTTTTTCCCTGCTATATTTTGTAGTTTTCAGCATGTACATCTTTATCCTTAGTTATTCCATGCTTTTTATATTGTAAACTAGTGACCCAGTGCACAAAATTCGTGCACATTAAAAGGGAATTAATTAAAGGAAATATTTTAATATTGCTATTTACCCTTTCTCTAAAATAGAAGTGTCAGAGATGAAAGAAAATTACTAAAATGTATATGAAAATCTTCCTCCTGTCAGAGTCTGGGGCACGCCACGGGAACCAGAGTCAAGTCCTCACCCACCCATATGCGCCTCGAAATTATGCGAGACCCAGACCTGGCCAGCCTCACCCCCAATTGGGTGAGATCCAGACCTGGCAGGCCCCACCCCATCAAGCCTCACCAGGTTGGGGATGCGGCCTTAGGTCACCTGGCCTGGGGCCAGGGCAGATTGTGTGACCTGAGGTCCCCTGGCCCAGGCCAGGGGGCATGGCCTGAGGTCCCCCGTCAAGCCCCACCAGGTGGGGGCCGCAGCCTTAGGTCCCCTGGCCTGGCGCTGGGGCAGGGTGTGCAGCCTGAGGTCCCCCAGCCTGGGTCAGGGCAGGGGGCATGCCTTGAGGTCCCTGTCAAGCCCTGCCAGGTGGCAGGTGCAACCTGAGGTCCTCCGTCAAGCCCCACCAGGTGGGGGACACAGCCTCAGGTTCCCTGGCCAGGGCCGGGGCAGGGAGCATGCCTTGAGGTCCCTGTCAAGCCCTGCTGGGTGGGGGGCATGGCCTGAGGTCCCCCAGCCTGGCACCGGGGTGGGGGGTATGGCCTGAGGTCCCCTGTCAAGCCCCACCAGGCGGGGGGGGGCAGCCTCAGGTCCCATGCCCTGGCCCAGTGCCATTCAGCCTCAGGTCCCTGCTGATTGCTCATTAAGGCTCTTTGTGGGAACTAAGCCTCTGCTGTGGGCGCAGCCATCTTGTGTTACAAGATCCCCGCCTCTGCTGTGGGCGCAGCCATCATGTTATGGCATGACAGTCAATTTGCATATCCATTTTTATTAGATAAGATGGTAGAGTTTTTTGGAAAAATTTTATTCTCCTATTGTTTATTGCTGTCTGTATAAATGCTATTGATTTTCCCCCTAGTGTTCTTGAGATATAATTGACATACAACATTGTGTGAGTTTAAGGTATACAATATGATAATTTGATGCATATATTTACTGTGATATGTTTAACTCAGTAAGTTTTGTTAACAAATCCTTGATCTCACGTAATTACCATGTTGTTGTTATGGTGAGAACGTTAAAGCTCTACTCTCATAGCAATTTTCAAGTAGTCAATCCAGTAATGCTTAACTACAGTCATTAGATCCCTGGAATCTATTTAAGTTGTAACTGAAAGTTTGAGGTCTTTTGTGGTTCTGTATGCATCTTAGGATTTCTTTTTCTTTCTGTGAAAAATGCCAAAAGAATTTTGATAGGGATTGCATTAAATCTATAGATGGCTTTGGGCATGGACATTTAACAATATTAACTCTTCCAATCCATGAACATGAGATATCTTTTCATTTATTTGTGTCTTCTTCAATTTCTTTCCTCAAAGTCTTATAGTGGTTTATTTTTTCATAATAGATTTTTCATTTCCTTGGTTAAATTTATTCCTAAGTTTTTATTGTTTTTAATGCTATTGTAAATGATATTGTTTTCTTATTTCTTTCTCAGATAGTTTATTGTTAACTAGAGGCCCGGTGCACAAAAATTTGTGCACTCGGGGGGCGGGGGGAGGGGGTTCCCCCATCCCGGCCTGTGCCCTCTCGCAGTCTGGGACCCCTCGGGAGATAACGACCTGCTGGCTTAGGCCTGCTCCCGGGTGGCAGAGGGCAGGCCCAATCCCTAAGTGCAGCCCCTGGTCAGGCTCAGAGCAGGACCGATTGGGGAGTTGGGGCGCCGCCCCGACATGCACAGAGCAGGGCGGATCGGGAGGTTGCGATGCCACCCTCAGTCACGCTCAGGGTAGGGCCGAT
>NW_005361459.1:1683738-1705120 GCF_000412655.1 Myotis brandtii | reverse complement strand
AAGCCTCCCTGTTCGCTTCAGTGCCTGGCTGCCGGCCGCCATCTTGGCTGACAGTTAATTTGCATATACTCACTGATTAGCCAATGAAAAGGGTAGCGGTCGTACGCCAATTACCATGTTTCTCTTTTATTAGTGTAGATAATACTATTGATTTTTAAATTTTGACTCTGTATCTTGCAACTTTGCTAAGTGTACTTATTAGTTTTAGTAATTCTACTAGCTTTTTTAAAAAAATATATATTTTATTGATTTTTTACAGAGAGGAAGGGAGAGGGATAGAAAGTTAGAAACATCGATGAGAGAGAAACATCAATCAGCTGCCTCCTGCACACTCCCTACTGGGTATGTGCCCGCAACCAAGCTACATGCCCTTGACTGGAATCAAACCTGGGACCCTAGAGTCCGCAGTCTGATGCTCTATCCACTGAGCCAAACCGGTTAGGGCTCTACTAGCTTTTTAATATATTCCTTAGGATTTTCTATGTAGATACTGATGTTTGCAAATTAATAGCTTTTCTTTTTCTTTTCCAATATGTACAACTTACATTGCTTTTTTCTTGCCATATTGCACTGGCTATGACTCTCAGTTCAATGGTAAATAGAAGTCGTGAGAGTGAATATCCTTTCCCTTTTACAGATCTTAGGGGAAAAGCAGTCTTTCACCAGTAAGGACAATGTTACATGTAAATGTTTATAGATGCTCTTTTCAGACTAAAGAATTTCCGTTTTGTTGAGAGTTTTTATCATAAATGAGTGTTAAATTTTGTCAGTGCTTTTTCTGTGTTTATTGAGATTGTCATAAGGTTTATCTCTTTATCCTGTTAATATGGCAAACTATATTGATTGCTTTTCAAATGTTAAATTAACCTGAAGTCCTGGATGAATTCCACTTGAACATGTATTATCTTTTAAAAATATTATTTTTGGTTTGTTTTGCCAATATTTTCTTAAGAATTTTTGCCTTATGTTTATAAAGAATATTAGCCACCATTTCATTTTCTTAGAATGTCTTTGTTTTTTAGTACCAGGGCAATGGTGGGATCATAACATGAGATGGAAATATTTTTTTCTCCTCTTCTTTCTGTAAGTGTTTGTGTAAGATTGATATCATTTCTTTCTTGTATATTTGATAGAATTTGTTGGAGAAGCTGTCTGGACCTGGATTTTTATTTGTGTGAAGGCTTTAAATTATAATTCCATTTCTTTAATAGATATAGGCCTACACATAGTTTTTATTTCTTCTTCTTTTATTTATTCTAATCTGAATCTTTTAAGGTATATGACCATTAATCTAACCTGTGAAATTGATTGGCATATGGTTGTACATATCCTTACCATAAGGTATTCTTTTAATATTTGTAGGATCTGTGGTGATGTTTTCCCTTTAACTTCTGATATTGATAATTTGTGTCTCCTTGGTCAGTCTAGTTAGAAGCTTATCAATTTCATTGATCTTCTAAAAAATCAGCTTTGGGTTTTATTGATTTTCTCTATTGTTTGCCATTTTATGTTTTTATAACTGAAAATAGTAGTCATAGTTTATCTTTTGTTTCAGCAGTGAACAATATTAAATAGTCATAATAATTTTAATATTAACTCAAAAACACACAATAAAAATTATTATGCAATCCTATTTGGAGGATGAGCAAAGTAGTAGAGGGGAGATAGTTTATAAAAACTATATTCTAATTTTCATAAGATGTCAATAATAGAATAAAATGAATTAATCAACAAATTGCAGAATAAGCACTGTTTGAAATGTGACAGTAAATACTGGGAGAAAGAGCTAAAGGAATTGAAAATAGTAGTATTTAGAAAGTGAGACTGGAGAGTTAGGTAGGAGAGTGTCATTTTTTCATAATGAGGTTTTTTTTTTGTATTGAGTTTGAATTTTAAAATATATGCATTATATTGTTAAAATAAAAATTAATTTAATATTTTAATATCAGGTTAAGAAAAAGCATAGCTGAGAAACAGCAAGATTGGAAAGGCCACTGGTCTTGATGCTGGGGTTCTGGATAAAGGCAAAAAAAAAAAATCAGTAAGTCTAGGGAAACAATTTAGAGTCCTGGGACAGAGTGCACACCTGGTCTCAAGGGATATGCCCCTGACTTTGAATATTGCTAAAAGAGGTCTTTTATTTTCATTAGCTAAAAAGTTCTGCATTTGTTTTTATTCTGATAGAATTATTATAAAGGTGAAGTTATAAAACCTGTTGTGATCAAGCTTATAATGGGCATATACATATATCCATAACATAATAGTTCTTTACAGTTTACAAAGAGAATTTTCATAGGCGTTGCTCTGTTTAATCCTCATTTTAGCCCTGCAAGTCCAGTATTCAAGTACATAGTATCTTCACTTTGTAGCTGAGCTTAGGTTAAAAGGTTTGCCAGGGGGTGGATTCCAAACTCATTACTTCCACTAATCCTAATATATAAAAACCCAGGGTCTGTAACAACCAACTGAAGGCTCCACCAAACACTGGAAGTCAGTCCTGCAGGCAGTGCTGGGTTGCGTGGCAATCCAGCACTGACTGCTGTAGGTTTGGGCTCAGTGACCCAGCACTGACTGTGAGGGGGCTGTGGATCAGGCCCGGAGAGAGTCCCGGAGAGAAAGGAAGGCTCTGATCCGCAGCCTCCGTGGCAGCTGTTGATCAGCCATTGCCTCTCTCTTTCTCTCTGGGCTTCGCCAGTAGCCGCACCTCTGTTTCTCTCTAGGCCTCTGCGGGGGCTGTTGATTAGCCCCGCCTCTCTGATCAGGCCTAGAGATAGGCCTGGAGATGCTGACTGGCATAGAAACTGACCAATCAGAACCAAATCTGGGTGAACTGTGAAGAGCCAATGGCTGCCTAGGAGCCGGAGCTTTTGACGCTGACTGGCATAGAAACCAACCAATCAGAACCAAGTTGGCCAGCAGGGAAGGGCAGTTGGGGGTGAGATCAGGCAGGCAGGCAGAGAGGTTAGGGGCGATCAGGCAGACAGGCAGAGAGGTTAGGGACAATCAGGCAGGCAGTCAGAGGCAATTAAAGGCAATTAGGCAGGCAGGCAGGTGAGCAGTTAGGAGCCAGCGATCCCAGATTGCGAGAGGGATGTTCGACTGCTGGTTTAGGCTCGATCCCTCCGGACATTCGGCAGTCGAACATCCCCCAAGGGGTCCCTGATTGGCAAGGGTGCAGGCTGGGCTGAGGGAACCCCCCCTCCATGCACAAATTTTGTGCACTGGGCCACTAGTCTATATATATAAAACCCTAATATGCAAATAGACCGAACAGCAGAACAACTGAACAACTGGTCACTATGATGTGCTCTGACTACCAGGGGATGCGTGTGGAACATGGGATGGTGGTCAGCCGCAGCGGGATGGTGGAGCAGGTGAGTGGAGGTGCCAGACCAAGGTGGGGTGCTGGTCGCTCTCATTAGAGCAAGCCTCTGGTAGTTACTAAAATTCTTTGCTCCTGCGTGCTGTGGTCTGCCTGGTGCTCACACCTGCTGCTGGTGCCGGAGTTGCTGCTTGCACCCACTGCTGGTGCCTGGCACCGGCCCGGATTACTTGGCACTGTCAGTGGGTGTGAGTGGCAGCTGCTGGCCCTGATTGCTCCTGAGGTCTTCTCCATCTTCCCCTGCTCCTGAAGGGTGATTGGGGCAGCAGCCGCCACTTGCACCCGCTGACAGAGACAGCCCCGCTCGCACCCACTGCTGGCACCGGCCCCAATTGCTTCACGCTGTCAGTGGGGCCTGCGCTGTCAACACCTGGGAGTGGCGGCAACGGAAGTGGTGCTGCTGGCAGACAGGGGACCAGGGACCGCAGCGGGAGGGGCTGGGCAGGGGTCCAGACCCACCCCTGAGCCCACTGCAGCCTCATGGCCCACAGTTCCTTTTAAAGTGCATGAATTTATGCACTGGGCCCCTAGTAATTCCATAATATACATTGTCACATCACAAAACAATTTTAAGTACATTGATTTTAATTATCTGAATATTTTTATAACTATACCAGTAACCTGTTGTTTGAATGGCAGGCAGTAGGATGGAATATATACCACCTTTGGTTTGAATATAGATTGTACTGCAATTACTTGCTGGGTGATCTTGGGAACATTACTTATTTATCTGAGCCTCATTTTCTCCACCTGAAACAGGGTATTACTACTTTCTTCATAGGATTGTTCTTAAGATTTAACTTACAAAAAATGCTTATTACAGTACCTGGAAATTAGTATGGACACAATAATTGCTTAATAGTATGATCATTTTTGTTAACTATACAAACTGTGAGATTATTTAATGATTCGTGCTTTCTATTATTGTCCGTGAGAACAGTAATACTGACTCACTATCAAAATGATGATATTAAGTTGTAGTGTAACACTCAGATTTTAAAAATTAGGTATGCAGATGTGAACATGAAAGTTAAACTGAAATTACTTTTTAAATTAATATACTTTTAAAGATCATCTTTCCAGTAGCACAAATCACTAAGAATCAGACTACCACTACATAAATCCTGTTTTTGTAAAATAGTATAAACTCAGAGAAAAATGTGGGTAAATGTATAGTATATCAAACAGTTAATGGTGGTCCTTTCTAAGGGCTGGGATCATGGTGGGCATTGAGTTCTATTGTATTTATATTTCTAGTGCTTTTAAAAAATAATGAGTGGATACCACTTCTATAATCTGAAAAAAGAGTATGATTTAAAAATAACTACATGAAAAATAAACCTTTATCAAAAAAGTTTGACTTAACTTGCTCCATGGTGGTTCTTAGTGATCATTTCTTCCTAAATGCTCTGAAATCTTCCTCTTGGCTAACATCAGCTGAAGGTCTCTAGTTCTAGAATTTCTGTGAGCACCAGGGGACTACTTGTGTCATAGAATTTCCATCTGGTTTCCATACAGGAGGTGTATTCTCTAGACCTTACAGTTTACAGTAGTCAAAACAATTTAGTCTTAGGGAAAATTGGCTCATTCTAAAGGAGAGATTTTACTGCTGGTCTTCCCAGCCATGAATATGACCTGCTGAGGACTTCACTGCTGTCAAAATCATTCTAATTAAACATATTTATAAATAGAAATTAAAGTGATGTTGACTATATCACACTCCAAGATAACATTCAAGTTTTGTTTTTCAATTATTCCTAAAGTTATTTCTACAACCAATGCTGCACGTAACCTTTTCTCCCTTTCTGGCCCACAGGGGTCTATCCAAGGCTCCCTTCCTTTATTCCATCTGTCCATGTTTTTCCTTTGCCCTTTCTTTCTGCAGCGCCTGGTTCTTCAAAGGTCTGGGAGGGGGTGGAGAGAAGGCTGGCTTGGCTTCAACAGCTGCTCCAGCAACTTGGCTTCCTGCGTCCTCAGGCAGCCTCCCTTTCTCCAAGGTTCTCTGGGTTTGGTGTCCAGCAGCTGCCAGAATTTCAAATGCTTTCAGATGTCACCTTATTAAGGTCTTAAAAGTGTCATCATTTTCCAAACTGACAACCTGTCTCCCAAGAAAGATGTCTAGAGAATGTTAGTTCACCTACCAGTGATGCTCCCTCTGTTACTGACTGCTACTTGTGAGTGTAAAGAAAAGCAGTCCAGGCACCAACTCCTCCCAAGGAAGTGTGCATTCATGTAAACAAAACCTGCCCCCGGGCTGCTGCTTGGCTTTTATTTCAGGAATGACCAGGAGCTGACTGCTGGTCTGTCACAGCTTGCAACAACACAGGAGATCCTTGTCACTTCCTTGGTGAGCTTTGAATAGGTAAAGCCCTTGAGCACTTATTGTCTGGCCTCAAGTTTACCACATTGACATTATATTTCATTTTGAACCTTTACACTCACTGGAATATAAAACTTAAAAAAAATGACTTCTGGAATGACTCCCCTTTTGAAAGAGTTAAGAAAGTTCAAAAAAGGATGTCACAGGTCATGTTTTGAACACAGAGGAAGGTTGATGGATTATCTGATGACTCAGATTCTGGGAACTAGCTGAGCTTTTTTGGTGGGTCATCTATCCATCATAGATGTGGATGGGCAACAAAACCTGTTCCTCAAAGTCTTCTAGGCCAAGTTCAGAGTAAAACTCACGTGTGCTTGGCATTTTGACCCTATTCAAAGTTGCTTTTTGAGAAGAGTTTTTGACCATATACACAGGAAATCTTGTGGGCAAGCCTCTGTGATGAGATAGAATGTAGTTCAGGCTTTAATTTTTATAAGAAAACTATAACTTGGTCACTTCCTGCTGAATACCTAGAGCACATGGTTCTTCTTTCAACCAGCAAACTGAATCCTCACCCTCTGGCAGAGGTATAAAACCTGGTGGTTATGAGCATATAATTTGGAGTCAGACAGCCTGGAGTTGGAAATTCAGTTCTGCTACATACCACTGAAATGTTTAACATGTCTGTTTCTTTGTCTTTCCATTTGTAAAATGGGTATAATAGTATTTATCCACAGGGTGGTTGTGAGGATTAATGAAATAAGGTATGTTGAGCACTGGAGTGCTTGCTTTGTGCAGACGAGTGGGACTAAGGAAGGTTTAGAGGAAGCAGGTGTTTTGGTTGTTGTTTCTTTTTAGTTTTCTTAAGTGTTCAGCTCCTGCCAAATTCCCGTAAGAACACTGATGTTTGAGAATAATGATAATAACAGTTGCTAACATTTACTGGGCACTCATTATGTGCAAGGCCTTCCTTATTTACTCCTCACCACAAGCATCGGAGGAGAAGCCCAAAGCACATGCTATCCACTCATTCCTCTATGGTTGTCCCTGTGCCAGGTCATGAGATGAGCAAAAGGCTCCTTCCAGAGTAGGAAGTTTTCCACAGGCTTTGATATAGCCTTATGTCTTCAACCTTATTGAGGGTCAATGTGAAGAATAGCCATGAGATAAGCATTGTTATTGAATATGGTACATTTCATTGTCCAGTGGCCTTTATAGAAACCACTAGAGTCCTGGTGCATGAAATTCGTGCACTCGGGGGGTCCCTCAGCCCAGCCTGCACCCTCTCGCAGTTTGGGAGGCCTCGGGAAATGTCCAACTGCAAGCTTAGGCCCTCTCCCCCCGGGGAGCGGGCCTAAGCCTGCAGTCGGACATCCTTAGCACTGCCACTGCATTCATCAGCTGTAAGCCTGGCTTCTGGCTGAGCAGCGCTCCCGCTGTGGGAAGATACTGACTCCTGTGTTGAGTGTCTGCCCCCTGGTGGTCAGTGTGCATCGTAGCGACCGGTTGTTCTGCCATTGGGCTGAAACCAGCTCTCTGACATCCCCCAAGGTGTCCTGGATTGTGAGAGGGCACAGGCCAGGCTGAGGGACCCCACTGGTGCATGATTGGGGCCAGGGAGAGATGCGGGAGGTTGGCCAGCCAGGGAGGGACTGTGGGAGGGCTCCAGGGCATGTCTGGCCCATCTTGCATAGTCCTGATCAGCTGGACCCCAGCGGCAAGCTTACCTACCAGTTGGAGCGTTTGTCCCCTGGTGGTCAGTGCACATCATAGAGAACAGTTGAGCGGCCTTAGCATATTATTAGCATATTATGCTTTGATTGGTTGAATGACCGACTGGATGACTGGACACTTAGCATATTAGGCTTTTATTATATAGGATATGTTATGAATTCCTCTGAGGACTAAGGAAAAGGTTGTCTATCTTGATGTTTCTGTTTATCAGACAGATATCTGGGCTTAATGCCCAGAGATTCTGATTCAGTAAGTTTGGGTAGGGTGGGATAACTGTATTTTTAAAATGCTTTCTCCCTCTCTCTGTGAACCTTAGGCACAGCTAGGGTTAGAAGCTTTAGTGGGGGTCCTGAACTTTCTCTGTGAGTCCTGTTGTTTGGCATCATGGAGCTAAGATTTGTGCTCAGTTATAGCTTCCTGCTGTAGATGAAATGTTTGTGCCCTCCCAAAATTCATATGTTGAATTCTAAGCCGATGTGATGGTGTGAGGAGGTGGGGCCTTTGGGAGGTGATCAGGTCATGTTAGGGCCCTACCAAAAGAGACCAAAGGTTTCTCGATCCTTCCACCATGTAAGGACGTGGTGAGAAGATGGCCATTTCTGAGCCAGGAAGCAGGCTCTCAGCAGACACTGGATCTGCCAGTGACTTGATCTTGGACTTATTACTCCCAGAACTGCAAGAAATACATTTCTGTTGTTTATAAGCCACCCAGTCAATGGCATTCTGTCATAGCAGCCTGAATGGCAAAAACACTTCCTTTTACCTAGTTTCTATGATAAATTTTTGTTCCCTTTTTATGCCTTGTTTCTTGTTCTTTTATTTACCTTCTTTTAATATTTTTATTGTTCACATATCATTTATTGTTCAGAGGCAGGCATAATCACATGGCTTGGTGAAATCCAGAAGGCATCCCCAAAGAGTGTGGTTTGGCCTGTGGGAAAGCTGCATCTTTGCATAGTCATATAAGGGAACTTCCTTCTCCAGCCACAATGGTTTGTGCCTCCATGAAACCTTCCTTCCGTCTTTTCATGACATCTTTGCCAATGCCATTTCTCCCACCTAGAATGTCCAACCTCTTTTTTCACTTACCAAAATTCTCCCAAGTCTCACACCCAGATTGTGGGACATCCTTGAATATGTGGCTTAGGTATGGGAACTTTGTTGCTGGTAGTCACTCCTTACTTTTGAGTAAAGTTGTAAAATGGTAAGTGTGAACCAAGGCTGAGAAGAGAATCATTTATGAGAAGAGAATCATTCCCAAATATTTAACATAACAGACTTGTGCCTTCTATTTGTTATTTTCTCTAGGACATATGAGAAGGGGTTATAAATAATTTATTCATTTTTTAGGCCCCTATGTGAAGAAGGGGCTAAAGGACAAGGCAACCTTAGCCAGTGGGAGGAAATCAAGAGATCTCTATAGACTAGGTCCCAGAGACAATGTTTGGAGATGTTTTTGGATGTCACAGCTTGGGGGGTGGTACTAGCATCTAGGCTTCTAGGGTGTAGAGGCCATAGACTCTGTCTAACATCCTACAATGCATAGACTCCCGCAACAAAGAACTGTCTGAACTGAAATGTTAATAATGACAAGGTTGAGAAACCTTGCACTAGATAAACTTAGAAGTTACTGATTGAGACCCAGTTAAGAGAAGATTGCTAGTAAAGATTTATCTCAGAGGAAAAGAAAACGAAGTAGTAAATCTGATCCTCTTACCAGAAAATGAGTCAAAGGAAGCATTCAGCTCATTCGTTGCCAACCCTTTCCTGCCTCTACAGCTGCTCATTCAGTACGAAGTGGACATTTTTAACTTTGACTCTGCACATAGCAATGCCAAACAAATGACTTCAGGGAAAGCATACCACTGAATCATTGCCAAAGTAGTATCGTCATCCCTTTAATTTGTTTAGTTTTTCCTTGGGTGCGGCAAGAGCTCCCACCTTCCCACGTGTGACTAGGTTAGAAAATTCTCCCTAGTATCCGTTTCTCTCTACAGGAAATGCAGTGTGCGTGGTCAAAGTTGGGGCAGGACAAAGGTGCATAATGAAACCTCGAGGGGATCCTGTAAACTTCTGTCAAAATTTTCCTTTCATAGGGTTGTGGTCTTGGCTGAACACAGGCTGTTGATGAGCCTTAACTATGGTTTTGCATGTTTATAATACATTTATTTTAGGGGACCAGAGTTAGAGTTCTTTTTAACTTTATTTTGATGATTAATGTGTAAAATTTTTGTACATGTTATAATAATACAAGTGATTTGTATACTTATGTGTTAGTTGTACTGGTGAGCACGATTTTTAACCCACGAAAATTAATTAATTCCGCTAGTATTTATTGCCTGTCAACTATATACAGACATGAGACTAGGTACAATGTCATGGGAATTCATAGTCTGATTTGGGAGACAGCCAAGTAAAAAGCTAACTGCAGTAAATGTGCTAAGTGCAATGTTAGGGCAATTATACAATGATATGGGAGCACGGTGAGAGGTCCTGTAAGCTGAGACTTAAAGGTTAGTAGGAGTTAGTGATAAAAAGCATGTGGGGAAATAGAGGTGGGGAGTGGGAGATGATATTTCATTAAGTGTGACAAGCATGTGCAAAAGTTCACAAATTAAAAAAAAGAGAGTATGGAGAGTTTAGTGAATTTTAAGATGTTCAGCAGAGTCATTTTGAAGATATAGATTTAGTATTCTGGAGCATATGTAAGTAAAAAGTTTATTCATTGGACTGATTAACTAAAGACAGTATGGAAAGCATGGAGAGAACAGGGCTTGAGGGAAACACAAAAAGGAAATGGGCAAAAGAATAGGAGCCAAGACTTGTACAACTTGGCAAGAGAATGTAAAGAGACAAGCCACAGGGGCTAGAAAGTATTTGCAATACTAATATATAAAGAACTCTGACAAATCAATAAGGAAAAAAAGAGCAACCCAATAAATAAAGGAACAAATAAATTAAAAAAAATGTCATAAACAAATGACAAGATCCTCAACTTTGTTGGTAATCTGTGAAATGCTAGTCAGAACTACAAAAGATATTATTTCTCACCCCTCAGATGATAAAATTTAGAAAGTCTGACAATGCCAAATACTGGCCAGAATGTGGACCAGCGAGAACTCTGATGTGCTGCTGGTGGGGTTGTAAATTAGTGCAACCACTTTAGAAAAAGTTGGCATTAACTTAGTAAATATGAAGATGCAAATATCTTACATGTTCAAGGGTGCCAGGAGGCATGTGGCAGTATCATTTATAGTAACAAAATACTGAAAATAACCAAAATATCTGTTAATAGTAGAATAGAAAAATATACTTTTGTTTATTTGGACAATGAGATACCATAAAACAGTGAAAATTACAAACCACTACTCTATGTGTGTTATGAATGGAATTTATTTCTGTAAAATTTGTGTTGAAGTCCTAACCCTCAGTATCTCAGAATGTGACCACATTTGGATATAATATATTTAAAGAGGTAATTAAGTTAAAATGAGGTCATTAGGGTGGGTCCTAATCCAATGATCCGTGTCCTTATAAAAAGAGGAAATTAGGATACAGACACATAAAGAAGGAAGACTATGTGAAGACATAGGAAGACAATGACCATCTATAAACTAAGGAGAGAGGCCTTAGAAGAAACCAACCCTGTTGACACCTTGATCTTGGATTTCTAGCCTCCAGAATCATGAAAAAATAAACTTCTATTGTTTAAGCTGCCATCTGTGATATTTTATTATGGCAGCCCTAGCAGACTAATACAATGTATCAATATGAATGGATCTTAAAAATGTAAGGTTGGATGAAATTGCAAGCCACAGAACATATACAGTGTGATTCCACTTAGGTAGAGATAAACATAAACACACACACACACACACACACACACACACACACACACACGCACACACACACCAAATCCTTATATTCTGACACTCCCTTTAAAAGATGGATTTTAATTAGAGATAAACATAAACACACACACACACACACACACACACACACACACACACACACACACACACCAAATCCTTATATCCTGACACTCCCTTTAAAAGATGGATTTTAATTCCTGTTCTCTTGAATGTGGGTTGGACTTAATGACTCACTTGTAATGAATAGAATAAAGAATAATTATGTGATAGAGTGACTTTAAAAAAAAATGCTCACCCAAGGACATGCTCATTGATTTTTTGAGAGAGGGGAAAAGGGAGAGAGAGAGAGAGAGAGAGATGAGGAGAGAGGAACATCGATCAGTTGCCTCCCAAATGTGCCCCACAGACTGGGTATCTAACCTGCAACCTAGGTATGTGACCTGACCAGAAATCAAGCCCATAGCCTTTTGGTTTACAGTATAACACCTCAACCAACTGAGCCATACCAGCCAGGGCTAGTGTGTGACTTTTGGTACCAGATCATAAAAGACAATGTGACTTTTTCCTTGCCTCCTCTTGGATCCCTTGCTCTGAAGGAAGCCAAGTGCCATGTTCTAAGGACATTCAAGTAGTTCCATGAAGAGGTCCATGTGGCAAGGACTTGATGCCTCTTGCCAAAAGTCATGTGAATGTGTCATCTTGGAAATGTCTCCCCAGCCCCAGTCCAGCCTTCAGAAGACTGAAGCCCTGGCTGAAGTCTTTACTGAAACCTCAGAAGAGATCTGGATACAGGACCATTCAATGAATCTGCTCTCAAATTTCTAACCCCAAAACATGAAAAATGACAAAAATTTATCGTTTTAAGTTGTTAAGTTTTGGAATAATTTGTTACAAGCAATAGATAACTAATACAATATATTATAGAGAAAAAGCAAGGGAATGATAAACATAAATTTCAGTGTAATGATGACCTCTTTGGTGGAAGTCAGTGGACACAATTAGAGAGGGGAGCATAGAGATTTTAAAGATGCTGGTACAGGGGTGCTTAAAGGGTTCACTCTTTTTGGGACCTTCCCCATTCCAGAGCTGACTGGCAGGTGTCTCTGAGTTTCCATCAGCATGGTCTACACTGTTCACGCTGCCCTGGTGATTCCCTGAGACCCAACCCCACCCCACCCAATTTGAAGCCCCATCCAAGCTGTTTGCAGAAGCTTTCCCATATGAATGACCTGTCCTGGCTCAGGCTTCAGACTTTCCTAAAAGCTCTCAAGCAAGTAAGCAGCAGCTGGCATCAGCAAGCCCCATACCTATCGCTAAGAGGCACCAGGCCTGGCACTAGCACCAGCCTGCCTTGCTTCACAGCTGGGCCTTGCCTGGGCACTTCTAAGCCCAATACAAGTAGCATCCATTTGCAGTTCTATTTGTAGCTTCTGCCAGGTAGTCCCAGGCAGTGGCTGACTTTGCACCTTCCAGGAAGCCCCAGAGCCAGTGCACCCAGTGGACAGCTTCAGACCATACAGGACGACAACTCTACACATCCACAAGTGACACACTCAAGGAGCAGACTCAGTGAGCACCAAAGCCCCACTGAAGAAAGCCCTGCTCCATGGGGATTCCTCCCGGTGACAACAACGACAATCAGTGGTCAACTACAACAAGACTGTGCACACAGCCCATGCAGGACGCACCTAGAGTGCCTGGC
This sequence comes from Myotis brandtii, assembly GCF_000412655.1. NCBI lineage: Eukaryota > Metazoa > Chordata > Mammalia > Chiroptera > Vespertilionidae > Myotis > Myotis brandtii. The sequence goes on along the minus strand of NW_005361459.1, from coordinate 1,692,110 downwards.
TCAGGTGACTGGAGAGGCTGAGCCACTGGGCCCTACAGGATACCTACTTCACAAGGTCACTCTACCAATTCCAGGAGACAGCAGTTCTGCTTAATTCACAGAAACAAGCACAGGGAAGCAGCCAACATGCAGAGACAAAGAAACACGTCACAAATGAAAGAAATGGAAGCAAGCAAACCACTGGATACAGAGTTCAAAACCATGGTTATAACGTTGCTCAAGGATCTTAATGAGAGCTTCAAGGGACTTAGTGAGACTTTCAAGGATCTTAGTTAGAATGTCAAAGACATGAAAAAGAACCAGTCAGAAGTTAAGCATACACTAACTGAAATAAAGAATAATTTACAGGGATTCAACAGTAGAAGATTCCAATAATCAAATCAATGATTTGGAATATGAGGAGGCAAAAAACACCTAATCAGAAGAGGAAAAAAAATCCAAAAATTTGAAGATAGTGTAAGGAACCTCTGGAACAACTTCAAGCATATCAACATTTGCATTATGGGGGCGCCAGAAGGAGAAGAGAGCATGCAAGATATGAAAACCCATTTGAAGAAATAATGATAGAAAACTTCCCCTACCTAGTGAAAGAAATATTCTTACAAGTCCAGGAAATGCAGAGTCCCAAACAAGAGGAACCCAAAGAGGCTCATACCAGGACACATCATAATTAAAATGACAAGGTTAAAGACAAAGAAAGAGTCTTAAAAGCAACAAGAAAAAAGGAGTTAGTTACCTACAAGGAGACACCCATATGACTGTCAGCTGATTTTTTAACAGAAACTTTGCAGGCCAGAAGGGAGTGGCAAGAAATATTCAAAGTGATGAATAGCAATGACCTACAATAAAGATTACTCTATCCAGCAAAGCTATCATTTAGAATTGGAGGTCTGATAAAAAGCTTCACAGTCAAGAAAAAGCTAAAGGAGTTCATCACCATCAAACCAGTATTATACAAAATATTGAAGGGTCTTCTTTAAAAAGAAGAGGAAAACATTAAAGATAAAAAATATGAACAATAAAAAGGCAATATATACATATCTATCAACAATTGAATCTAAAAATCAAAATAAATGGACAAGAAATCTAATGAACAAAAACTGATGAAATAAACTGGTGAATAAAATAGAATCAGAGACATGGAAATGGAACAGACTGACAAATCTCAGAGAGAAGGGGAGTTGGGGAGGGGTGGAAAGAGATTAACCAAAGGTCTTATATGCATATATGCATTACCTATAGACATAGACAATAGGGTGGTGAAGGCCTGGGGCAGGGTGGAATCTGAGGGAAAAAGAAGACATCTGTAATACTGTCAACAATATAAATTTTTAAAAGTTAAATTAAAAAATAAAGATGCTGGTAATGTTTTATTTATTTTTATTTGGGTAGCAAGCTTATCTGTATTCACTTATTAAAAAAACTGTATTATCTGTTTTTATATACACATATACATTATATGAGTTTTGTATATGAGAGATATTATATTAAAAATAACTGTGGACAGAGAAACAGGAAGAAATTCAAGAATTAAGTTTCATGACAGCTAAGAAATGAATGAATATGGACATAGAGAACAGGTTATGGTACCTGTGAAGTAGGGCTGACTAGCGAACTAGAAGGATTGTCAGACTGCACTGAGCATCCAGTTGAGTTTACAGACAGTGGAGGTGGAGTAGCAGCCACCTGTATCAGGATGAATGGCTTCCCTCCAGCTATGCCCAGTGGTGCAGATTAAGTCTGAAGAATGCACATCATAAATAGCCTTGAGGAGCAAAGTCTTGCCTTGGCCATCACACCCCAGCTCAAGTGTCAGATCTTCCATGAAGTTCCCATGGTCTGTCCCTTCCTTCACCCCAGCTAAGTGGATCATTTATTTTCTTGTGCCTTTACCAAAATAACAACAGCCCTGGCCAGTTGGCTCAGTTGGTTAGAGCATCAACCCATACACCGAAGGATTACTGGTTTGATTCCTGGTCAGGGCACACACCCAGGTTTCAGATTCAATCACCAGTTGGGGCATGTACAGGGGCAATAGATCAATGTCCTTTTCTCACTGTGATGTTTCTCTCTCTCTCTCTCTTTCCCTTCCTTTTTATAATCAATGAAAAAGCATGTCCTCGGGTGAGGATTATAAACAAATAAATAAATAAAAACAACAATGGTTAACACTTATAACACTCATCATGTACCAGAAGCACTATGATAATGCTTCTCATGTCTAATTATTTTTTTTAATATATTTTATTGATTTTTTACAGAGAGGAAGGGAGAGGGATAGAGAGTTAGAAACATCAATGATGAGAGAAACACCGATCAGCTGCCTCCTGCACACCCCGCACTGGGGATGTGCCCACAACCAAGGTACATGCCCTTGACCGGAATCGAACCTGGGACCCTTGAGTCCGCAGGCTGATGCTCTATCCACTGAGCCAAGCCGGTCAGGGCTCTAATTATTTTTTTATCTTTACACCACTCTGTGGAGTTAGTACTCTTATTATCCCTGTTTTACAAAAGATGTTACACAGTAGTCATGGGGAGGCCAGGAGCTGTTCAACTCTAAAGCACCAGGGCACAACCATCACTTCATACAGCTTCCTAAATGGTGGGTACATACAGAGATCCCAGATCCATGTGCAGTTGATGGCAATGATAAATTTACATTTTTATGGCCCCGCCAGACTGTGAGCTATCAGTGCTGGAAAGAGAAGTCCCCATAACTTCAGTGGGAATTGTAGCTGAGTCAGAAGAAAAGCTGCTGGAGTCCCAGGCATTCTGCTTAAATGCCTATAATGGACTTACTTAGACTCACTAGCTCTGAGCTTCAGCACGTGGCAGCAAGTCAAAAGGCACCAGGGATATACAAGGAGGAACTGAATTTTCTGGCATTAGGGGAAGAGCTGAGGGACAGCTTTCTCCCAGACAGAAGTGTTGGAAGAGGTCACTGTTACTTTTCTGACCTCCCCACCCCCTACAGACCCAGCAGGCAGATGCTATATCTGAGACTCCATCAACCAGGCTAACACTGTTTTACCAGCCTTGGTGATTCCCTGAGATCCAGCCCCACCCACCTTGTAGGCCCACCCAAGCTGTTTCCAGTGGCTTTTCCATATGAATGGTTTATCTTGGCTCATACTTCAAGCTTTTCTAAAATTTCTCAAGCAAGCAGCATCTGGCCTTGGCCTCCCCTATACCTCACTAAGTGGCCCCAGGCCTGGCACTAGCATCAGCCAGCCTTGGTTAATAGCCTGGCCTCTTCTGGGTACCTTTAAGCCCAGCACAAGTAAAATCCATGTGAAGACCTCTTTGTAGCCCTGGGCAGAAAACAGGTGGTGGCTGACCTTGGCCTACACCTCCTGGGAGGCCCCAGAGTCATTGTACCTGGTGGACATTTTCAGACCACATCAAAGCACCACCCAACCACCTCCATAGGTGACACACTCAAGGGGTGAACTCAGCAAACACCAGAGCCCTGCTGAAGTAAGTCCAGCTCCATGGGGTGGGCCCCTGCACAGTTGATCCTCCATAGTGGTCATAGCCGGTCCTTGCAGCCAATCAGTCTGGTGGTAAATCCCTCCCATTGGTAAGCCAACAGCAATCAATGCTCAATTACAGCAAGAGGATGTACACAGCCCACATGTGTAGGGTGCATCTGGAGTGCCCAATTAGGATGAATGGGGAGGCTCAACCAGTATACCCTATAGGACACCTACAACTAAAGACCACTCTACTAAGCCTAGGAGATGTAGCAGCTCTACCTTATACATAGAAACAAACACAGGGAGACTGCCAAAATGAGGAGACAATGAAACATGTCCCAAATGAAAAAAACAGAACTAAACTCCAGAAAAAAACACTAAACAAAATGGAGAAAACCAATCTACTAGATGCAGAGTTCAAAACACTGGTTATATGTTCAATGAACTTAGAGGAAGAATAGATAAACTTAGTGGGAACTTCAACAAAGAGATAGGAAACATAAAAAAAGGAAGTAGAAAACAAAAAAGAACCAGTCAGAAAAGAAGACTACAAGAACTGATATGGAGAATACATTACAGGGAATCAGCAGTGGAGTAGATGAAACAGAGAATCACAGCAGAGATTTGGAAGATAAAGAAGCAGAAAACACCCAATCAGAACAGCAAAAAGAAAAAAGAATTTTTAAAAATGAGTATAGTATAAGGAGCCTTCAGGACAACTTTAAGCACACCAACATTCTCATCATGGGGGTGCCAGAAGGAGAAGAGAGAAAGCAAAAAATTGAAAACCTATGTAAAAAATAATGATAGAAAACTTCACTAACCTGGGAAGGAAATAGACATACAAGTCCAGGAAGCACAGAGAGTCCCTAACAAGATGAACTCAGAGAGTCCCACACCAAGACACATCATAATTAAAATACCAAAGTTTAAAGACAAAGAGAGAATCTTAAAAGCAGCAAGAAAAAAGCAGTTAGTTACCTATAAGGGAATTCCTTTAAGACTGTCAGCTGATTTCTCAATGGAAACTTTGCAGATAAAAGGGATTGGCATGTAATTTTCAAACTGATGACAGCCAAGGACCTACAACCAAGATTACTATACTCAGCAAAGCTATCATTTAGAATAGAAGATATATATAAAGAGCTTCATAGACAAGAAAAAGCGAAAGGATTCATCACCACCAAACCAGTACTACATGAAATGATAAAGGGTCTTCTTTAAGAAGAAGAAAAAAAAGATAAAATGTATGAACAATAAAATGGCAATAAATACATATCTATCAACATTTGAATTTAAAAAACAAAATAAACAAACAAGCAGAACAGAAACAGACTAATATATACAGAGAACATTTTGATGGTTGCCAGATGGGTGGATGGTTGGGGAAGCTGGGTGAAAAAGATGAAGGGATTAAGAAGTACAAATCGGTAGTTACAGAATAGTCACTGGGATGTAAAATAAAGCATAGTTGATAATATTGTAACAAATATGTATTGGGTCAGGTGGGTGCTAGATTTATTGGGATGATCACTTAGTAAATTATATAATGTCAAATCACTGGGTCTAGACCTAAAACTAATATAATATTGTATGTCAACTATAATTGAAAAAAATTAAGATAAGTAAAAACAAACAAAAATATTGCATTCTTGCTTACCTTCCTTCCACTCCCTGCACCTCTTTCCCATTATCCCACCAATATCTCTTGTGAACACACACCAATAATCACTTTTATACTAATTTGTGTCACAGGGTCAGCTTCAGGGGGAACCTTACCTGAAACATCCTCTAACCTCATCTAGCCTGGAAGCTGGGGCTGGGAAAAGGAGCCTTTAGGAACTTGCAAGAAGGACATAGACACACCTGTTGCTGCCTGTTGTCACAGGAAATCTTACCTAGAAAACAAACATTTAGATGTGTCCTTGAATGGCGGAACTGTACATGATTCCATAGTTTGGAGTCTGTGGTGAGGGTGTAAACATATCTGGTTATAGATTCAAAAGGAAGAAAGGAGATAGGATGGAGAAAGTTGGAGAACAGGGCAAGAGACTGGCAAAAGCTGAACTGGGCATCTGGGCAGTAATGGTCAGTCCAGCCTGGACATGTGGGAAAGGTGCTGCCATGAGGCTGGTGTCCAGGTCAGGATCACAGCGGGAAACATGGGCAGGTCCTAGATCAGGACTAAGGGGGTCAGAAAGAGGCTCAAAATCTGTGAACCACGGAGTAGATGCTTGGGGATCTGGAAGGTGTGAACCTCAGCTGGCAGCTGCTTCACTGATCCTGGACAGAATCAGCCCAGGGCACTGGAGCACTGAGGTAAATATAGTCAGGAAGTCTTGGCATGTGGGAAGCAGTTGGCAGCCTGGGCCTGCTACTCAAAATGCCAGAAAAATTGGTTAAGGAGAAAAGCTTACTTAATTTTTCCAGGAAAGATTAACAAACAGATATGAAGGAAGAAAGATAAGTCAAAGCAATGCAATGGGCCCAACGTTCTCGAGGTTGCATTCAGGCCATTGTTTTCATTTGGGAAGAGTGCTGATTCATAAGGGCTGTCACTCAGCCTCCAGGGCTCCTCTCCCTGATGAACTTTTATCTCAGGAGGCATTCCTCCAACGCCCAAGCCACAGGTGGGGCTGTGCCAGAGCACTGCCAGACTCTCCAGGGTAAAAGGGAAACTCAGGGAAAAATGATTTAATTGCCCACTTAAAAACAAACAAACAACAAATTGGGGTTTTAAGGGTAACAAAGGTATATGATAAAAAACTTAAAACTCTATATAAAAGAATATACAGTAAAAAAAAATAAATCTACATTCCACTCTAACTCTTAGACCCTCAGTTGCCCATCCTAGAAGCAATGACTGTTCTCAGATTATTCGTTTAAAATATATTTTTATTGATTTCAGAGAGGAAGGGAGAGAGAGAGAGAGATAAGCATAAATGATGAGAATCGGCTGCCGCCTGCACGCCTCACACTACAGATCGAGAGAGAGAGAGAGAGAGAGAAGCATAAATGATGAGAATCAGCTGCCTCCTGCACGCCTCACACTAGAGATTGAGTCCATAACCCTGACATGTGCCCTGACAGGGAATTGAACTGTGACCCCCGGGTTTATAGGTCGATGCACATCCACTTAGCCACATGGCCGGGCTGCATCTTCCAGAGAAACTTTGTGCCTATAGAATCATATAGGGATATGCAGCCATGCTCTCCATTGCACGTTTATCACACATTTGACAGCATACCATTTTCAGTGGTGGGCTGAAGCCAACCCCAGTGGCTCATAAGAGCCAATTGTTAAATTTTCAGTAATTTCATGAGCTGGTTGTTAAAGACCATTATTAAAAATTAAATTCTATGACCTTATAGTTAAATAAATTATATTAAGAATATGCAAAACTCATGGCTTCCTAGTTATTTTATACATTTTATTCTTATCTATGTTCTTGAGGTTATTTATGTATATTGTATCTTTAGTGTGGAAACACTACGCATGATATAATGGTGTGCTATTTGCATCTTCGCAATTCTGCAGTCAGTGAGGATATGGTGGTGGCTTGGCATTGCCCATGGTGGGAATATTTACAGCTTGGAAATAAGCAAACAGTACAAATCAGAGCTTGATTTCTTGTTTTGCTACGTGTCTAGACCAGGGGTCTGTAAACGTCTTTGTAAAGGTGCAGATAGTCAATATCTGAGGCTTTGTGGGCACCTGGTCTCTGTTGAGCTCCTGAACTGTTGCAGCACAAAAGCAGCCATAGACGACATGGAAATGAATGAACACGGCTGTGTTCCAAACTGTGTTGACAGAGCCAAGGGCTGTTGTTTGCTGACTCCTGTCCTAGACTTAGAAAAGTGATGCGGAAATGATAGTCATGCAGATTAAACACAAATCTGTTGTCTCTAACTTTATTATGTTGTGAGTTGAGGAAATTCTCTTCCAGGATTCAAAAACTATTATCTGATTCAGCAAAGTTGCTCATGTTATTGATAAACAAGTGAGGTTGCAACATGCATATTTGTTGTTTCATTTTACTCGTGAATAAAAATGAAACATCAACCAATCGTCATGTTTGAATAATACTCATTTGTCAGTGATATGAGTGCTTTGTTGATTTACTTAAGCTTCATTTGTGGTCTGATTTTGTGACACAATTGTTAGTGATAGAATTAAAAAATTAACAATGGATTTTGTAAGAAATAGCAACTCCTGTTGATGTTATAGCTTGAAATTTACAAGGAAGAGTATACAATATTTTATTATTTGTAAATTGTGCACTAAAATCCTTTATATTTATTAGTAAAACGTAATTATTTTATGTAATATACACATACTTAATTTTTTTGTATTAAATATTTACTAGCTTAGCATTGCATGTAACTGTTCAGAACCTTACTTTTATTAACAATATAGTTTGAAGAATTTTTCATACATATAGGTATGCCTCAATCTTTTCAGCAACTTCATCTTTTTTAACAACTTGTACCATTTTAGATGTGATCCATATTTGCTTGACCACTCTCCTATTGATGGATATCTATGCAAGTTATAAGTCTTTTTACTATTAGAAGCAATGCTACAGTGAACATACATGTCATTGTACAGATACACAAATATATCTGTAGCATAAATTTTTAGAAGTAGAATTTCTGGGCTAATGAGTGCATGCATTTTTAATTGTGATAGATTATCAATAAATAACTTTTCAAAGAAGTTGAACCAGTAACACTCCCACCTAAAATATAAAAGAGTTCCTGTTTCTCTAACTTTTGTCATTGCACTTTTTTGATTTTGGAAAAGCTGATGAATTAAAATAGTCTTATATTAAAACTTAACTTGCATTTCATTTTTTTATTGCTTAAAATATTACAAAGAGTAGTACATTTGTC
>NW_005361459.1:1679210-1680082 GCF_000412655.1 Myotis brandtii | reverse complement strand
TTGATTTAAAGGCACAAAATACAACACACCAAAGCACAATGCATAAGGCACTGAACACAAATGTATTCATGATACTAATAACCCCAAATAAAGGTGACCACTGGAGAAAAGAGAATTAGGGCATAAGGAAGAAAGAAGAAGAGAAAAAGAAAAAAGAGAAAAAGAAAAAAAAGAAGTGCAAAAATGAAATTGGAAAAAGAAAAAAAAAGTAAGAGAAAAGAAAGAGAAAGAAAGAGAATGAAATAGAAGAGGGGAAGAAACTATTTATATGGGGAGAAAACTCCAATAGAACAGCCACTAATCCCAACAAATGCCAGCAACAGATACCTAGAGATGAATGCAAACTACATACAACAACTAATATCAAGTGAGGCGAGGGAAAACAGAAGCAAAAAATAACTGGAAAAAAACCCAAAAAAAATGAAAAGAAAAAGCGAAACAATCTCACAAACAAGCATAAAAAAACCCAATATAATCAACAATCAAGCAAACAACAACAAAATGACAGAGAGGAAAAAAATTTGGATAGTGAAGAAAGAGAAGAGAGGTGTATATGGACTTAGAACAGGGGATTGGAAATTAGATATGTAAGTAGGGTGAAATTTTAACAGGGGGTAAAAGGAAAGAATCGGGATAATCTAAAGCAAGGATAGGGTAAGAGAAACAGGACAACAAGAGGGGAAAAGTGAGGAAGAAAGTTTTGGCATAAAGGTAAAGTTGAGATAGAGTAAAATGATGCTAAAGGAAAGATGAAAATAGAATGTAGAACACTAATCCCAAAATAAAATAAAGAGAAAATAAAATGACACTTTAAAAAATGGTAAAATGGTAGTAGTAATAATACTGGTTAAAAATAAAAATGTAGTAATTAA
>NW_005361459.1:1675384-1678355 GCF_000412655.1 Myotis brandtii | reverse complement strand
ATCGTTACTCCCCGCTCTGATTCCCAGGTTCCACAAAAACAACTTTCCCCTGCAGTCTCTGTGAGTGACCCCAATTGGGCGAGCCTATGTGTTGGGTTTAATAATCAAAAGCAAAGATCTAAGGAGAAAAAAAAAAGAGCCAGAGTTGGTGCACAAGCTCACAACCCTCCACCGTCCAGCTCTGTGCACAATTCTCCCAAAGTCTCTTATGCACCTCCTCTCTCCCTTGGCACTAAGCAGCCAGCATACTGGCAAAATCTGAGGCTGCCTTTTTGCACCCAGTCCAGCTATGGGCTGATTTTTAGAGTTCCCTTCTGCCAGCAGCCCTGCAGGACCCCTTCCACACTTGCAGATCACGCTGGCCCCAATGGCCGCGGCCTTTGTGGGGCGCAGACTTCCTCCGCGCACGCGTTCCTCTCTCCAACCTGAATTACAAACCACACCTTTATCTAGGCGAAATCTGACCTTTCCGTGAGGAGAAGCAGGGCTTGTCTGAGTCCACGTATTCACGCTGCTTGAGATCCGGTGTTCCTGAGTTTGTAGCTGGTCCCTGGGTGCCGTGGTTGCAGGGTCTCTGGATGTATACACTTCCGATATCAGCCACTCAAGATGGCACGGTCTCTGTGGCTGAGCCGGCCGCTCAAGGAGAGATTTCAGCAGCAATGGAGGCTGCCCGGTTAGGGGAGCTCAATCCGGCAGTCTCCAACAGTCCCCTGCAGTATAGTTATCACTCACCCACAAATTTACACTCTTGGTACGTCCACACACTCTCCTTTTGTTCTCTCACTCTCAAACTGTCTTGCAGTCTGCCTTCCCATTGGCAGCCATCTTCGAAAAAACCTGCATTTCATTTTTAATGAGAGAGAGTGGACACTTTTTCATGTCTAAATGCCATTTGTATTATCAAGTAGGTAAACTACATTTTTTATTCATTTTGTCTCTCCCAACAGAATATGAGCTTTACAAGGCAGGGAGTTTTAATTGTTATTTGAATCTCCAAAAGTTTAGAATGGCGCCTGGCAAATAATAGTTACTCAATAACTATTTGTTAATTTATTGCTAAGTGGTTTAGCCCCTTGTTTGTCATATATGGTGTCATAGTCTTCTCCAGTTAGTCATTTGCCTTTTGACTTTTTTTATGGTATTTTTTTCCCTTGAAGGATTTTAAATTTTTATGTAGACAAATTTAGGAATCTTTTCTTTTATGGTGTCTGAACCTTTGTGTTTTATTTGGAAAGATATTTATTCCCCCAAATAAATGAATTCTTCTGTGTTATCTTCTAGGAATTTACAGTTTGATTATTTTTAGGTTTAATTCTTTGAAACATCTGGAAATTATGTTAGAATAAGTGATATGAAGCATCAAACTTATTTTTCCATTTTGCTGCCTAGTTCTGACATACTCTTTGAAATATCTCATTCCTCTAGTGATGTGAAATTCACTTTTGTCCTATACCAAATTCCCATATGTGGGTGGTCTGTTTCTAGTCTCTCTATTGCTCCATCTGTGTATCCATATGCCAACACCAAGCTGTTTTAATTATTAATGCCTAGTCTTTTACATGGTGTTTATAGTATCTGAGTGATCAAAATCATGTAAATATTACCGTGTGATTAAGCCATTTTTTTGCCTTAGGCAAAAACATATGGTATTTAAAATAATTGTATACAAAGTGCTTTTGCATAAATCATCTCTCTTGATTTTTTAAAAAATATCTCTTGATTTTTACAATACTTCTGAGAGGGACTGGTAGCAGTGTTTTTGTTGTACCCTTTTACAGATCAGGAAGCTGAGGCTCAGAGACATTAGGGTTTTTGCCCATGATAATTCATCTAATAGTTGGTGGGTTGGGTACTAAACAAACTCCTATTCTTTTCTGTAACAAAATGTAACTTATAGAAAATGCATCATTAAAATAATTAAGACAAAAATTACTCTAAGTTCCATAACCTAATCAAACCAATGATTTATGTGTACATATTTCCCTTGTTCTTATCTATTCGCTCTCTTCTGCTGCTTCTTCAGACCTAATCAAGAAGCTCAGGTGAGTTAATGTCAGAGAACTTTGAAAGAGATAATGACTTGTATATTAAGAGATTCTTAGCATAGTTTTTGGCATATAGTATGCACTCAATAAATGATAACTATTATTTATATTTTTATTCTTAGTTATTTATTTGAGAGCATGAGCTTAGAAATAAGAGAGGCCTGAGTTCAAGTTTCTACTCTTCTGTTTATTAGCTGGGTGACCTTGGGCAAGTTATTTAACCTCTCTGAGCCTTGATACCTCATATGTAAGTGGGTATTGTAATAAAATCCTCAGGGGTTTTGTGACCATTAAATAAAAATAACACATGAAGCCTATCTTAGCATAGTGTCTGCACATAATATATAAACCCTCAGTCAATGTTAATGATTTTCTCATTAATTATTTTCTTTTGAGGATTCTAAACTTATTTCTCCACAAATGGGGACATTTCCATTAAATTTTTTTTTCAAGAAAATCAGGGATAATTAGTTTTCTAGTTATTTTGTATTCACAAACATGCTTTTGCATACCCGATGACTCTCAATTTCCTTATCTGAAAAAGCAGGAATAAAAATCAGTGTAGAAAGGTTACTTCAATTTAGACTCTGCTTATTCTTGCTAAGACCCACTGGATCTGTTTGCATTATATGCTAGAAAAGGGTTTGTGAAGAGTGCTGAAATAATGAAGAAAATTATTTCCAAGCACACTTAAATGCTTGAGAAGTACCATTTAAATACAATGTACCTGAAATCTCTGAACCAATTATATTTCTTTATTAACTTGTGATTATAATTAATTGTGTACTGTTATTAAATAATAATGACATGATTATCTAGCCTATCTAATAAAAGAGTAATATGCAAATTGACCATCACCCCAACACACAAGATGGCCGCCCCCATGTGGACACAAGATGGCCGGCAGGGGAGGGCAGTTGTGG
>NW_005361459.1:1673698-1675015 GCF_000412655.1 Myotis brandtii | reverse complement strand
CCCCCCCTGCACGAATTTCATGCACCAGACCTCTAGTAATAATATAATAGTATAACTGAATGTTTGTGCCCCCCCAAAAATTAATATGTTGAAGCTCTAACTCCCCCCCCCCAAATGCAAGTGCTTTCGTAAGAAGAGGAAGAAACACCAGAGCTCTCTCTCTCTTGCTGCACCACAAGAAGACACAATAGGAAGGGCCATCTGCAAACCAGGAAGGGGGCCCTCACTAAGAACTAAATCAAGGGGCACCTTTGTCTAGAGACTTTCCAATCTCTAGAACTGTGAGAAATGTGTCTAGTTTTTAAGTCTGTGGTATTTTGTTACTGCAGCCCAAGTGGACTAAGACATGTACCAGTCTCTCTCCCCAACTCAGTATGTTGTTACATGTAGGTCATGTTCAGTTCATCTCTATACGCCCTGTGCCTGGCCCAGAACATGGTGCCTGCCAATGGTGGGTGTTCAGAAATGTTTGTAAAAGTAGCAAATATGTCCCAAGGACTTTTGCTTGGAGATATTTGGTTATTCTAGATTAAGATATTAATTTATCTTTAATAAATTAAAGATAACTGCTGATTGGACAGTCCTACTCAGATATCCCATGGTCCCCTCAAATTCAGCTAAATGTATCCTTTCATTCTATGAAATTAATGCCTCACCCTAGTCTCCTAATTTCTTTTCCCCTCAGCACCATCATTTTTCTAGGCTCAAAACCTGGAGTCATTTTTTCTGTCCTCCTCCCCCTCTTCTTCTTCCATATTTGATAAGTCATCTGTCAACCACTTTTGCCTTCAAAGCATCTCTTGTCTCTATCACCTCCTCCTCAATCAGATGCCATTTTCTAGTCCAGACCCATCACCTCTTTTCTGAAGTATTTGAATGATCTCTCTCTCTCTCTCTCTCTCTCTCTCTCTCTCTCTCTTTTTAAAAAATATTTTTATTGATTTCAGAGAGGAAGGGAGAGGGAGAGAGAGAGATAGAAACATCAATGATGAGAACCAGTGATCAGCTGCCTCCTGCACATTGCCCACTGGGGATGGAGCCCACAACCTGGGCATAGGTAGATGCTCAACCACTGAGTGATGCCAGCCAGGCTGATCTTACTTTCTTTCACAGATAGTAATAATATATTACCTTTCTTTCTGCTGAAATATAAAAGTTAAGCAGTCACAAAATAAATGTATAGAGAAAAAGACTTATTTTTCCTTATTTCCCCTTCAATCCCACTTTCTTAAAGGCAATCAATGTTAACAATTTGATATATATTTCCATATTTTCTTCTATGTTCATATATATATATATATATATATATATATGCAT
>NW_005361459.1:1662404-1673641 GCF_000412655.1 Myotis brandtii | reverse complement strand
ATAGTTTTTTTTAAATAGGGCATATAGTACATGTAATCCAATGTACAAAAGATAGTTCTTTCAAGTAATGGGGCTGGAACAACCAGATATCATGTAGGAAAAACAAACCTCTACCCTATTACACACCATATGAAAAAATTAATATGAAATAGACAATAGACCTGAATGTAAAACTTAAAATTTCTAAAAGAAAGCACAGGAGAAGATCTTTGCAACCTGGGGTAGCAAAGATTGCTTGAATAGAACACAAAAAACACTATTTATAAAGAAACAAATGAAAAATGGTGCTTTATTAACAAAGTTAAAAAATTCTGTTATTCAAAAAATACCATCAAAAAATGAAACCTTGAACCACTGACTTTAAGAAAATATTTTACTATATATCTCTAAAAATTGTTCCAGACATATAAGTAACTTACAATTCAATAATAAGAAAACAATGTAATTTAAAACGGAGGCAAGACTTGAAAAGATGGTTCACAAAAGTATACAAATGCCCATTAAGCACATGAATAGATGCTTATCATTAGTTTTTATGGAAATGTAAATTAAAGCCTCAAGATACACTGTACATCTAATTAAATACTTAAAATAAAAAAGACTAACAATATCAAGTGTTGATAAGGATGTGGAGCAACTGGAAACCTCATATATTGTTGATGGGAGAATTATTTGGCATTGCTTACAAAGTTAAACAGACACTTACAATGCAACTCTGGAAGTTCTCTTGTAAATAGTTACCCAAGAAAAATGAAAAGAGTTTGTATAAAGACTTTGTACAAATGTTTATAACAGTTTTATATAATAGGCAAAAACTGGAAACAACCCAAACATTTAACAATTGATTGTGGTAATTTCCTAAAATAGACTTATACTCAGAAATAGAAAGGAATGAATTACTGACACAGGCAACAATATGGATGACTCTCAAAATATTATATTGAGCAAAAGAAGCCACACACAAAAGAGTATGATTCCATTTATGTTAGATCCTAAAAGAGGTAGAGTGAAATCTATAGGGATAGAAAGTTCAATGTTTGCCTGGAGCTGGTAGAGGGAATCACTGCTAAGGGGCACAAAGGAACACTTATGGATGATGACAGATTTTTGAATACCTTGATTGAAATCATAGTGAATGAATGTGTGCATTTGTTTAAAACTCATTAAATGATGCACTTAATGGGTATATTTTATTGTATGCCAATTACAACTCCATAAAGTGTGTATGTATGTGTGTGTGTGTGTGTGTGTGTGTGTGTGTGTAACAAGAACATGCTACACCTTATTCTGCTTTTTTGCCCACCAAAGTATCATGGACATTTCTTTGCATCAAGAAATGGAGGCCTAGCCCATTCCTTTTAATAACTGCATGATATTTTATGGTGTGGATACCTTCTTTTTGGTGGACATTTTGAATGTTTCCTTTTTTTCTTCTTGACAAATGTGGCTGCTATAAACATTTTTCATGTCTGTTTTTATACATTAGAGCTTTTATATCTGACTAGTGGCCTAGTGCACAAAAATTTGTGCACTCGGGGGGGTCCCTCAGCCCGGCCTGTGCCCTCTCGCAGTTTGGGAACCCTAAGGGATGTCTCACAGAGCCACAGGGCGATCAGGGGGTTTGGGCGCTGCCCCCTGTCACACACAGAGCCGCAGGGCAATCAGGGGATTGGGGAGCTCCCCCCTATCAGGCACAGAGGAGGGCTGATCAGGGGGTTGGGGTGCCTTCCCCTGTCACGAACAGAGTAGGGCGGATAGGGAGGTTGTGGCCCCGCCCCCTGTCACTCACAGAGCCACAGGGCGATCAGGGGGTTTGGGCGCTGCCCCCTGTCACACACAGAGCCGCAGGGCAATCAGGGGATTGGGGAGCTCCCCCCTATCAGGCACAGAGGAGGGCTGATCAGGGGGTTGGGGTGCCTTCCCCTGTCACGAACAGAGTAGGGCGGATAGGGAGGTTGTGGCCCCGCCCCCTGTCACTCACAGAGCCACAGGGCGATCAGGGGGTTTGGGCGCTGCCCCCTGTCATGCTGATCCCGGTGCTGGGAGCCTTGCTGCTCCGCTGATCCCGGTGCTGGGAGGCATATTACCCTTTTACTATATAGGATAGAGGCCTGGTGCATGGGTAGGGGCTGGCTGGTTTGCCCTGAAGGGTGTCCTGGATCAGGGTGGGGGTCCCCACTGGGGTGCCTGGCCAGTCTGGGTGAGGGGCTGAGGGCTGTTTTCCGGCTGGCGAGTGACTGAAGCTTCCAACCGCTCCTTGTTTTCTTCTCTTTTTTTTTTTTTTTTCTGGGCCAGCTTTAGCTCTGAGGCCTCGCTGCTGAAAACATAGATACAATGTTGCGGTCCGAGCCCGGCTGAATGGAAGCCCTTTTCTGGGGTTTTGTTTAGCTTCTTATTTGCAACATAGTATATAGTTGCTTAGAGTTGCAACTGAGAGGCTGGCAAGTGAGGCGGGGAACGTTGGAGTCTGCAGCAAGCAAGCCTCCCTGCTCGCTTCAGTGCCTGGCTGCCGGCCGCCATCTTGGCTGACAGTTAATTTGCATATACTCACTGATTAGCCAATGAAAAGGGTAGCGGTCGTACGCCAATTACCATGTTTCTCTTTTATTAGTGTAGATAGGGCAGATTTACAAAGTTTGCTTTGATGGTTCAAGGGGGTATGGGCATTTAAAATTTTAGTAGATATTGTCATATACTTTCTATAAAGAAAAGACACTTTCTTCAGCAATATATGAGAGTACTATTTCCTGCAGCATCAGCAGCACTATATATTGCCAATCTTTCTGCCATGTATTCAGTGAAAAACAGCATCTCATTTTAATTTGTATATCTCTTGCTACCACAGGTGTTGATCTTTCTTTTCTTTCTTTCTTCCTTCTTCTTCTTCTTCTTTTTTTGAGCATACTTGGATTTTATGTTTTAAAATTACCTACTTCCTTTGCTAAGTTTTCTTCAGTCTACAGGCCGATGCTCTAGCCAATGAGCTAAACCAGCTAGGGCTTTGGGTTATTTTTCTTTTTAAAAATTTAATTTTTCTACTAATATCTTAGTGGAGCTCTTTGTGTATTGACTTTTTGTTATTAGAAAATTATTTTTATTGCTTATCTCATTATTTAGGGAATATAGTGTAGTCATTGAATGAACCTCTGTGAAATAACCCCTAGCATCTTTTAAAAGTAAATTCCCATGGGAAATTTCTAAACTGTTAAAAGTAACCAGAAAAGTTCTCCCTCTTTGACTTTACATAAATTTTTGATGATTCAAATATGCCCTCACCTGAAACTGAAAGTATACAAACAAGGTTATAAGAATAAAATGCTAAATTCAATAGTAAAGTTGCTTAAATGTAGTATGTTGTTTTTTTGAAATAAAAAACAAACTAAGAAGACATTGTCACATGGCACCAATGCCAGATCAATGTCATTCCCATGTAACTAGGTAAATTATGTTCATTAATAATGGAATAAAGTCTCAATTATTTATACTGAATATTTTTTCTCTTATAACTCTAAACCTCAGTCAATCCTTTTCCATTAGAAAACCTAGCAGTTTATTTCTCAAGAATTGTCATCCATACAAATCCCAGTGGGATGCAGATGCATCCCAAGACTAGAAGAAGAAGGCACTTGAGATTTGAATGTTTTATGCACTGAATTAGCTCAGGATTATGAGATGTAATCCTTTCACTGTGAAAAGGAGACTGAGTCACTTCTGTCCATTGACTGGATGCCCACAAAACCTAAGCTCAACTGCCATAATTTCATACAGACAATAATAGGGGTGACTCTCAAAAGATTATGCTGAGCAAAAGAAACCACACACAAAAGGACGGTGATGGATGGTTTCCCTTAGGAGGTGATCTTTGCCTTATGGACTGAAGGAAGCTAGAAGTTAATAAAAATGGTGGGGATAGGAAAGGGAGGGAAAGCTTCCAGCCAGATGGTACTGTGCTGGAAGAAGCAGGTCACAGCCAGAGAGTGAAAAAAAGTTGAATGTGACTCAATGTAGAGCCAGCTGAGACATGGAGGTGAATGGAGGCCCGACATGCAGGGTTTTGTAGGTGTGTTAAGAACACTGGACATCAATGGATGGTTTTAATGGGGAGGCTGGAATACCAGATTGTCACCAGGGAAACACCACCCTGGCTGCAGTATCAGCAGCGGAGGAAATGGCACCAGGATGAAAGTGAGGAACCCATTTAGGAGGCTATGCAGTGGTCCAAATGAGAGGTAATGGATGCTTGTACTAGAATGGCAGGAGAGATGGAGAAAGGAAAGCTTCTTCATTAAGAATTAGCAGGGTTTGGTGATAAACTCAATCGAAGGGTGAGAGAAAGAAGAGAGTACACAGGTGCTGAGGTTTTTGAAGAGCAGGATGGACCATGGGTGCCATTTACTCAGGTGAAACACTGACAGAGGTCCAGCCTGGGAGACAGATCATCATGACTTTGTTTTTGGATATGTCTTATTTGAGGTGCTTCTGAGATATCTGCAGCAGAGACTGATAATACTCTATCAACAGCTTTTCTCCTCTTTTTCTTTTAATAAGAAGTCTTCCTAAATTTAACTGCACATAGGGCTGCCCAGTTACAGATGATACTTCCCAACCTTTTTTGCATCTAGGTCTGTCTATGAAACTAACTTCTGGGCCAATAGGATATGAGTAGAAGTGACGTGTACAACTTCTGGGTCATGACTTTAAGAGGCATCATTTATGCTTCCCTCACCCTCTTCCCCTTCCTGCTGACTGGGATGCAGATGTGGTGAGGGATTTGAATGATGATCTTGCATCTAGAGCTGAGAACCACATAAGGAGGATGGTAGAGCTCTCTATCAACTTGGCCTGCCTATCACTGCGCTGTGGTTTGAGAGGGAACTACACTTCTACCTGCTTTAAGGCATTGTGTTTTTGCATGTCTTTGTTCCTTAATCATATAGTCTCCAAAGGGAGATGTCAAGTTGGATATATGAATTCAGAGAGAAATTTTGGAAAGGAAATGAATTTGAGAATTCTTAAAATGTAGGAAAAATGAAAGCCATGAGTGTGGATGAGATTGGTGAAGATTAGAGAATGAGATTCCCAAGGAATTTGTACGTTTGAGAAAGATGAATCACTAAAGGAAATGGAAGGCTCAACTAAAGTAATAGATCAGTGGTTCTCAACCTTCTGGCCCTTTAAATACAGTTCCTCATGTTGTGACCCAACCATAAAATTATTTTCGTTGCTATTTCATAACTGTAATGTTGCTACTGTTATGAATCATAATGTAAATATCTGATATGCAGGATGGTCTTAGGCGACCCCTGTGAAAGGGTCGTTCGACCGCCAAAGGGGTCGCGACCCACAGGTTGAGAACCGCTGTAATAGATGGAGACCCAGGAATGAGCAGTGTCATGAAGTCCAAGAGAAGTAGGTGAGTGCTTTAAGAGGGAGGGAGTTATTAGCACTGTTGACCTTAAACATTACCCTTTGGGGATATTTTATTAATCATTGGCCAGCTTGGTCAATGATAACTTGAGCCCCATTCCACATCTCTGTCACTCCTACCAGTCTTGACATGGTTTCTTCTATATATTTTTAGTTACAAGACTTCTGTTCAGTTAGACATCAGGTGGCTGTTCTGTAGTTTAGTTGTAATTTTGATATGGTCATGGGAGGATGTGAGTATCCATTTGCCTAATTTGCCATCTTAACTGGAACTCTAATGAACTAGGTTCATAGATGAGGGAGAAGGGAGAGGGGCATGCCATCACTCATGATCCATTCAGAAATTTGAAGTCATTCAAATGTTTTCAGCAGAGAGAATTTAATACAAGGAATTTATTACACAAGAAGAGCTGAGAAGCTCCATAGGGGATGATGAGTCAAATTAGAGCTTAATAAAGCAAGAAGCCTACACCAGCTTTAGCATCAGAAGTGTGTGAACTAGAAGCTGGGGCACTGGGTGAAAATGAAACCAATTCAGGCCTGCTGAGTGGGAGCGGGATCGTGGAGGGAGGGGCTATCTGATGGGAGATGGACCCACCGTCAAGAGATGCTGCCTGAGGCTTCTCTCCATTCCCAGGGCCTTTTGCTGATCCAAACTCTTGTAAAGCCACTTGGCAAAGGAGTTTGAGAAAAGAAAAAAAGGGAAAGAGCATGGATGCACAAGTGAATAGACAGGCAGGTGATGAGAACGGCCATAATGGACAAGGCACTGTGTGTCTTTAGGAGGTGCCTATTAATGCTGCCATCTTATCTCTGGGGATCAGAGAGGGATAAAAGGGATCAGAGAGATGCATTAAATTGTTCAAAGTCATACTAGGGCAGAGACAGACTTTGAATATTGGGCTGCCTGGCTCTGGGTTCTCCAGCACCACATTGAGGAATAGGATGCGGCTTTCTGTTCTGAGGAAGAGGCTTTCTGGGGATGCTTGGGTGGAAGAGGACAGGGTTGAGAAGCCACTCAGGTGAGGGGGTTGTTAGGTGATTCATTGCTCCAGGCCAGCTAAGATCAGCTCAGGTGCCAGTTTCCCACGATAAAAGCAGAGCCTGCCCATTGCAGTACCTTTGCCCTTCCTTGGCAATGGTATGAGGATTTTGGTTTGGATCAAAGATAAAAAGGTATCTCTTATTGAGAGAAGGCCCCATCGATGGGCCAGAGCAGGAAGGACCTTGGAAAGCAGGATGTGATGTCTGCCCAACAAGTACTTTCCCCTGCTTGGATTCTGAACATCAGAACGTTAGGAGCAGCCACATGAAAAATGAGAACGCTGATTTTGGCCATGGTTTGGGTGATGGGGGAGGAAAGAGAGGGAAACTTACCGGTCACACCAGCTGCAGGCAGAGCCCTTGCTGCAGTGCCATCTGCCAGGCAGCCAGCTACATTCTGGGAGGACAAAGGAAGCCCTAAAGCCCCAGTCCTTTGAGCTCATCTCTTCAGTGCACAGTTGGATCTTCCCCATGAACAACACTGTGGAGGCCTGGAATGGATCTCTGGGTCGCAGCAGTGTTTTTAGCTGGCTGCCTAACTTAAGTGGTAAGTTTTCAGAATGTGCTGGGAAGATTTGAACTCAGATGATGAAGCCATGTGTACTGCAATGCTGGCTAGTTCATGCACAGCATCATAGGATGGCCACAAAGTCATTGCCAATGTTTTTAGAATTTATAAGCAGGTTAATCCAAGTATTATTGCATGGGATATAACCTATGACAGCATTTGTGCTCTCTCTGTTCTCTAGCGTGATGGTTCCAAAGTGCCACTTAGAGTCCAAGCTTCTTTTCCTCACCCTCCCAGCCCTCTCATTCTGTTAGTTCCTTCTGACAGGAAGGAGAAGCATCTTACCCTGTCGGCAGCATCTAGGCCACAATGCCTCCTGCTCACATTGCAATCCCAGAGCAATGCTTTGCAAACACAGTCCTGTGTAAGTGATTGCTAAAGTGGAGGGCAGGAACTGCTTCAACAAGGCTAACCTGGATAAACAGAAACCTTATCAAAGCAAGTGTTAATAGTTGAAAGAAAAGGGAAAATTAAAATGGTACTTTACCGCCATGCTTTTTACCATCTCAAACTGTATTCTGGTAGTTTTCTTATGTGAAGGGCGTTGAGCAACATGGCCTTTTATCTGGGACTGGATAGAAACCATTCATTTTTGGGTCTGAACAGCCCAGTCTGGCAGTTGATGATCTCATTCAAGGGACAGTTTGGCCCAAATAGCATTTTATTAAATACAGTGTAGTCATCACAATGACATGCCCAGGAATCTGCTTCTGTGCTAGGAGAACAATCCCACTTTGTAAACAATCCACTTTATTTAGCACAGTGTATACTTGGTGTGACTTATTGCTCTCCTGGGAGTAAGACGTGGGTAGATTGGAGAGGAGGAGGAGGGGCAGTGACTATTTACTACTAAATAGAAGCCACACAAATTCTGCCCTCACCCTGCCCCTCACCATCTAGTAAAATGGGATTCTATAGCCTTGCCTGACAGGACGGCTTGGTACTCATGCATCCTGGGCCCATGGTCTTTCCAGGGAGAACCAAAGTCTGCCAACTG
This sequence comes from Myotis brandtii, assembly GCF_000412655.1. NCBI lineage: Eukaryota > Metazoa > Chordata > Mammalia > Chiroptera > Vespertilionidae > Myotis > Myotis brandtii. The sequence goes on along the minus strand of NW_005361459.1, from coordinate 1,665,605 downwards.
CAGCCATGGGGATGGCCAAAGGGCCTGGCACTGGCACACCCCAGCTCCCCTACACACCTCCTGGGCTCCAAGTTCCTTCACTCTTTTGACAAGTATTGAATAGGTGACTCCTCCCTCTCACCGTTTGTGGTGGGTGCTGGGCATACACTAGGAGAGGGTTCTTGTTCTCAAGGAATGTAGAGTCCCACATGGGAAAGGCACAGCGGGTGTGGTTAGTTGCTGGTGCTTATTTTTTGGTGTTCACTCTGTTGCGCACTCCTTCTATATTTGCACACAGTAAGTTCTAATGGAACTATGAACTTTGGGAAAATCATCATAGAGTCTCTGTTTCTCTGTCTCTGTCATTCTTTCTTATCCCTTCCTCCTTTGTCTCTCCTCTCCATCTTTTCTGTCTCTGCAACCAGAAACCATGAACAGTGGTCATCTTTTCAAAGTTGGTCTATAGAATCGAGACCAAGTCAGTCACAGCAAGGCCTGGGTTTCAAAGCAGGAGTGGAGAGGACTGAATCTGGAGAAACACCGAAGTCCAACTGTCAACTTAGAGACAGGAATCCCCAGGCCCGGCATGGTCAGAAATCAGTGCACAAGATGGTCCTGGGCCAGATGTAGGCCAGTAAGTAATGCATGGAACTGCGCTTACTTACTGTGGGATTCCAGGAAGACTGCTGAGGTCAAAGGGAGCAGAAACAGGGAAGACAAGTGACCACTGCCAACAAGAACACATGGAAAGAAAGGCAGCCTCCTGGCCCAGTTGGGCAGCCTCTTGCATTCCTGTGCTGGACAGAGCCCATCTGAGAACAAGCTTCTTTGGGAACTGCAAGTGGGAGTTGGGAAGAGGTGAGTTTGGTGAGGAGTTTACAGCAGATGCACGGTCAGGTTTAGCACCTGTCTAGATTCAGTCTGAGCCATTTTTGTTGTTGTTGATTTCCTGAAGTGCGGATCCAAACAGAGTAGTTCTAATAATTTCTGAGGGAATTCAATTTTGGAGTAACTTCTGAGAGAGGTCAAAATGTAAAGAAACATCTCGTTGGGACACTGAGTTGTGGACTGGCTTTCATCTCAATTCTCTTCAGCTAATTTCCTTCCACATTTAAAGAAAAAGGAGAGGCTGTTTGTTCTGTCACATGGAACTGCAGGTACTCACCTGTGGAAGGATGCCCCCCTTGAGACTCTGGCAAGAGCAAGGGAAATGTCTTTCACCACTAGCCTGGAGGAATCCTCATGATCCTGGCTTCCATTCTGGTCAAAACTGAGATGACAGGTCTCGATGCAGCATTGAGGAGAACTTTAATTTTGATCCCTTTTACCTGCCTCCTTGAGGGAAGCAGAACTAGATGAAAAAAACTAGGCTACCCTTTCTCTGTTCTATGTACAGAGACATTCCGGTTCAGGTCCCATCTCAAAATCAAAGCCTCTGTAGGTGAGAGGAAGCAACTGTGAGAAGGGGCTGATTTTTTTTTAACCAAAGTGTTGTTAGATAATATTGTTGTATGTCTACTGCCTTAGTCCTTTTGGGCTACTCTAAAAAAATACCATAGGCTGGGTACTTATAGACAATAATTCTGGAGGCTGAAAGTCTAAGATTGGGAGCCAACATGGTCAGTTGAGGGCCTTCGTCTGGGTCTCATACTTCTTATTGTGTCCTCACAGGCAGAAAAGGCTGGGGATCTCTCTGGGGCCTCTTTTATGAGGGTACCCATCCCATTCATGAAGGGTCCACTCTCATGACCCAATCACCTCCCAAAGGGCCCATCTTTATCACCATCACCTTTGAGGGTTAGGATTCCAACATGAATTTTGGGGGGAGACAAACACTTAGATCATAGCATCTACCTTCTTTTTGTCTTTGTATTTTTGTAATAGTTTTATAAATACAACTAGAGGCCCAGTGCACAAAATTCCTTCACGGGTAGGGTCCCTAGGCCTGGCCAGCAATCAGGGCCGATTGGGGCCTTCTGGCTGCCAGCCAGGGCCTTCCTTCATTCGGTGCCCCTCCCTCCTCCCAGTGGTCAGCACACGTCATAGCGAGCGATCAAACTCCTGTCTCCCAGTTGAACTCCTGAGGAAACACTTTGCATATTAGCCTTATATATATATATAGATTAGGAGTGGCAGGATTCCTAGAGAAAATTTCCAATTGGTACAAATGAAACATCTTATTTTGGATGATTGTGGACATTTCTATTTGGAGGATATTTTTTTACACTTCCTTACTTACAGCCCCTTTGATACATGTAACTCCATGAACTTTATTATTTCTACATTTGAAATTCTTTAAAAAAATTTTTTATTAAAGTTTTACTTGTGAAAAATATACATAACATGAAATTTACTATATTAAACATTTCTAAATGTACAGTTTAGTAGTGTTGTGCAGTCACTTCATTGTGCAACCAATTTCTAGAATTTTTCTTCTTATAAAATAAAAACTCCCCATTTCTCCTCCCCCAGCTCCTGCCAAACATCATTCTACTTTCTGTCTCTATGACTTGACAACTCATATAGGTGGATACATACTGTAATTGTCTTTCTGTGACTGGTTTATTTTACCTAGCATAATGTCCTCAAAGATTTGATATTCTTTTATTTCATATTTAGAATAGTATTTCTCTTAAAATCTGAGGGCTAACCCATTTAAACTTTGAAAAGATCATCAATAGAATTTTTAAAAACTAGTGTATAAACCTGGAAATGTTAAAGACAAGTGTGCATCTGTAAAATAGCATATTGCTATAGTGGAGTAGAACATCTCAGAGGTGAAAAGTCAAATGGACAATGCCTCCCTAAGGAAGGGAGAGGGGTTGTGTTAAGTGGTGCCGGCTGGGAACTTCCTGTACAGCAGGGAGCTGAGCCCGAAGGACTGCACCAGGAGCAGAGGACGTTCTGCAGATGTGCTGTGCTCCCGGTAGGGGCCCGTGGTCACGCTTTTTGCCTGGGGCTGCAGCAACAGCTGCCAGTGGAGTGAGCTGGCAGAGGCTCTGGAGGGAGACATCTGCCTGGCTGTTGCCGGAATGGAAGAACAGGAGGCCGCTGCCTAGAAGCGAAGACAAGGATAGGAGCAGAAGTATTGAAAGAACACCCTTGACGTCCTTGCACCCCCACCCTCAAAGCATGGTGCCTGTTTTAGTCTGTTCTTGGACAGAGAAGCTCTTGCCTAAGCATCCACTCAGCTGAGTCATACAAATGCTGGACCCAGGGTGG
>NW_005361459.1:1658465-1662386 GCF_000412655.1 Myotis brandtii | reverse complement strand
GGGACCCAGACTGTTCCTCTTTCAGCTGTGGCCTTTAAGTGCTCCTTAGAGTTTTCTTATGTGTCAACAGCCTTGCTAAAAATCTCTAGGAACCATGACATCTTTTTCAAAGAAATATAATTTGCTACTGTCAATGACACGGATTTACTACCCCAAAAAGTCAATGTGTTTTCTTGCTATTTATCAAATCTTTTACACTCTGATGAGTAATGAAGAGCACAATGGTAATGTGTTACTGTTTTGGCATTGTTTGCTATTAGAGATGAACTGGGACAAAGGAGTAATCAGTTACGATTTCATTCACAATTTACTCTCTCCTGAGGGAGTGCACACACATATCAATAAGACTTGAAAACCACAATGTGAGTAGCCTTTATTAAAGATCTATGGAGGAATTTTCACTCTAAAAAGACTTTTCCCCATCAATCAGTTCCTTTAGGCCTCACAAGAGTGTTGATGATATTGCTTTAGTTGACTAGAATGAGGCTTAAAGAAGAAATGGCTTGTCGAAGGCCATATAGAAAGTCAGAAGAGCTAAAATATGTTTCCTGAGTGTTGAACCAGAGCTCTTTTTACTAACTATACCAGAAAAGAAGAGCATGTCAGGACCATAGCAAGAGATGGAAGAGGTGGGTTCTTTCTTTCCTTCTCCCACTGTCTGCTTTCCCCACTCCCAGCCCAAATGATCCTGAGAAGTTAAATTAGTGATTATTTAAAAATTAAGGTGGACATAATTATTAGGTTGAACTGTATAAAACTATCATTTTTAAAAGATTAAAATAGTCAAATATCAGCAATTTCATATTTCAAACTAATTGAGCTCCCAAAATTTGTATAGGTTACATTTCCCTTGCAGCATCAAATTTTTTGTTGTTGTTGGTTAATTTGGCCAGTTGCTTTCCTTTCAGTTTTGCTGCCCTCTGATCCCAATGGACCAGTGGCCTCAGATCATTATTTTAGTGGCCTCCAAACCCAACTGAGCCAGTTGTAGAGGCAGCAGGACAAACTGTGCAATTAACCCCAAGCCAGGCAATTCAGGGTCATGTAAATATGACTCACAAATGGCCATCCAGCAAGAATTTTCAACAGGTCTAACTGGCTCCTTGTTACTGCCCATTTTGCCTGAAAGGGGAATTAACTCAGTATTCTTTTTCATTCATCTGGCATAAATACATGTGTCCTGGTGAATGGGAGACAGCTGATCTGCAAGGCTGTTACAGGGGATGATTAGAAAATCAGAAGGGCATCTTGGCCGAATGTCAAGAATAAAGGAAGGGGCAGTGAGTCAAGTAGCTAAAGAGACACACATTAGAGTCATTCATGTGTAGCGCTGCGGAGCTGGAAACTTGCATCACTGGCCAAGCTTCCCACCATCTGGAGTGAAATTGGGACACTCCCACCAGCGGTGGATGGGCTCCAAGTGGGGACAGGCTGGGGAAGGGCCCTGGCCACACTGAAGGAAAACAGCCTCCTGCTCCCGCAGACGGCAGAGAAGTGAGGGCAGCATTCTCTGCGCTCTCTTTTCTTTGAGAACCACTTGATCTTGGGCATGAAATACTGAAGCTGTGAAGCCCCTGGTGCTGCTTTGGAGGAGTGGTGTTTTTAAGGAGCCACACCCCAGGTTTCTCAGTGTCCCGTTTTCTGGCAATAAGGGCTCCATTTGCCCTCTGCACTCCAAGTGGGAAGAGCTCACAAAAGGGCTCTATTGGACTGAACAACCCTGGTTCCCACAGCAGGGTTACAGACTCTGCAAGCTCCGGTTAGAAAGACAGGCAGGGGCCGCGGGCCACAATCCTAGAGCAAATGTTACAGAGCTCGGTGCAGGGGTGCTCACTTCCATCAGATCAGTGATGGTACTGTGCTGGGAAGCCAGCTCTCAGGAAAAAAAAAATACAAAACAACCCTGATTTGTAACATCTTCAGATTTCCATGGTGTAAAACACTCCCACTGTGGTTAATTTCAAACCACCAATAATTTAACAACCGGCTCGCAAAATTTTTGGATGTTTTGACAATCTCTCCTGAGCATGTAACATGGGCTTGAACACAGCACAACTTAGTGGCTTAAAACTGGAACTGGGCAAATGCATGAGCAAAGGTTAAAGCATAAGGATCCTGGGGGAAAAGTGAGTGTCTCAGGGGCGGACCCATCGCCTCCCCTATCTGCTTCCCTCTTTTCCTCCTAACTTGTCCTCAGAGCAGCTGCTCCCTTGATACATCACCGCTCAGGATAAGTGTCCTGGTCCTAGGCTTTATGTCCAAGCAACCTGACTTAAAACACTGCCCCCACTGGTCACATCCCTGAAGCACCTGAGCCCATGGTCTTCCTGGAGACGCCCTCACACACCTGAGCTTGCTGCACTTGCAGGTGAAGAGGCTGCCTGCTCGCGCCAGGGAAGGCGGTGCCCTGCCCCAGGAGGCTGCTGCTTGTGCCCTGGAGGGAAGCTCCTCAGGGGGCTACCCCGTTGCTGGAGCATAGCCTGGTCTCAGACACCCCCTTGCTGCGCCTCATACATAACTTAAAATAGCCATCTCCATAAATAGAAATTTGGTTACATTGTTGGGAAGGTAGAACTCAGCTTTGAGCAGGAAAGGGTTTATGAAATGATAGGATGGGTTTATTCAGAACAAAGTTTGTATTGACTCCAACTTTTAAAAAAAAAATCAATGTTTAATGATACATTTGTCTTCCAATTTTGCAAACACTAGGGCTGTACATATGTATTTTGGCAAACACACTTTTTTTTTTAACCTGAGCCAGGTTCCTTATGTGCAAAAATGAGTGGCAGAATGAACTGAGCTGTAAGGCAGCCATCTGTTCCATCCTCTACGCTTCCGGGATTCTCTAAGGTTTTCAGGCATTTATAAATTTGATGGTTGTTTATTGAACTCCTGGAACAGCTAGTGCTCCACCAAACTTCACTATTTACTGTACCACAAATAAAGGGTCTTTTTGCTAAATAAACTTGGGGTTACACTAACACCTTACTGAGCACTGTCTTCAGAATCTCTGTTACAGAGTGCTTTGTATGGTCTCCAAAAGTGAAACTTAATGGCTTATGGGTTCCCAAACTTTTTGACTTCAAATCATCCTTTTCTAAAGGCAGTATATTAATTTTCTAGGGCTGCCATAACAAAGAACCACAAATTGTGTGGCTTAAAAGAACAGAAATTTATTTTTCAAGTTTTGGAGGCTGGAAGTTCAAAATTGATATCATTTACACTCATCACCATTTCAAAATCTCAGTGTTTATTAGACTTGATGCTAGATCTTGTTAATATATATATATATATATGTATATATATTAGAGGCCCGGTGCACAAAAATTTGTGCACTGGGGGCGGGGGTGTCCCTCAGCCCCACTTGTGCCCTCTCACAGTCTGGGACCCCTCGGGAGATAACGACGTGCTGACTTAGGCCCGCTCCCGAGTGGCAGAGGGCAGGCCCAATCCCTAGGTGCCTGCCCCGCAGCCCCTGGTCGGGCTCAGAGCAGGGCCGATTGGGGAGTTGGGGCGCCGCCCTGGTCATGCACAGAGCAGGGCGGATCGGGAGGTTGCGATGCCACCTCAGTCACGCTCGGGGTAGGGCCGATTGGGGGTTGGGGCACCGCCCCCTGTCACACTCAAGGCAGGGTCGATGAGGAGGTTGCGACGCCACCCCCTGTCTCGCACAGAGCAGGGCGGATCAGGGGGTTGTGGCGCCACCCCTGTCACATACAGAGCCGGCCAATCAGGGGGTTGGGGAGCTTCCCCCTGTCACGCACAGAGCAGGGCTCATCAGGGGGGTTGGGGCTCCGTACCCTTTCACTCACAGAGCAGGGCCCATGGGGGGGGTTGGGCCACTCCCCCCTGTCACACTCAGGGCAGGGCCGATGGGGAGGTTGCGGCTCCACCCTGTCACACACAGAGCAGGGCCAATCA
>NW_005361459.1:1653896-1658207 GCF_000412655.1 Myotis brandtii | reverse complement strand
CCTTGTGGCTCCACTGATCCCAGGCCGGGAGGCCTCGCGGCTCTGCTGATCCCGGTGCTGGGAGGCCTCGCTGCTCCCCTGATCCTGGTGCTGGGAGGCCTCGCGGCTCCGCTTGACACAGGGGCAGTGAGGCCTCACTGCTCTGCTGATCCCGGTGCCAGGAGGCCTCGCAGCTCCGCTGATCCCAGATTTGGGAGGCCTTGTGGCTCCGCTGAGCCCAGGCCGGGAGGCCTCGCTGCTCCACTAATCCAGGTGCTGGGAGGCCTCACGGCTCCGCTTGACACCGGGGCAGTGAGGCCTCACTGCTCTGCTGATCCCGGTGCTGGGAGGCCTCGCGGCTCCACTGATCCTGGGGCGTGAGTCCCGTTCGCTTCAGCTGCCTGGCTGCTGGCTGCCATCTTGGTTGTCAGTTAATTTGCATATCACCCTGATTAGCCAATGGGAAGAGTGTCGGAGGTATGGTTAATTACCATGTTTGTCTATTATTAGATAGTATATACATATAAAATTTTAGAGGCCCAGTGCATGAAATTCGTGTACTGATGGGGGGGGGGTGCTCAGCCCAGCCTGCGCCTTCTCCCAGTCTGGGAACCCTCGGGGGATGTCCGCCTGCCGGACATCCTGATATCCTGACAGTTAGACATCCCTCTCGGAGTCCGGGGCTCTCGCAGTCCGGGATCCCTCGCTCCTTACCGTCCGCCACTGCGCTCGCCAGCCATGAGCCCTGTGGGAGCACACTGACCACAAGGGGGCAGCTCCAACATTGAGCACCTGCCCCCTGATGGTCAGTGCGCATCATAGAGACTGGTCATTCCGCCGTTTGGTCGATTTGCATATTATGTTTTTACTATATAGGATATAAAAAGAAGTAATATGCAAATGAGGTTGGGTCTCTATAATGGTCATGACCAGTTCAGGAAGAGGGGTAGGGTGCGGCCCCGAGCCTGAGAGAACAACATGCAGGCGCAGCCCAGAGCCTGAGAAATCAACGCAGAGGGGCGCCTGCTCCGAGCCTCTGCGGCCAGACTGCGGCCGTCAGTAGGACATTCCCTGTGGGCTCCTGGACTGTGAGAGAGGGCAGGCTGGGCTGAGGAACCCCCACCCTCCAGTGCACGAATTTTGTGCACTGGGCCTCTAGTGTGTTGATAAAGAAAAAATAACACAAATCTTTTAATATTTTGATAACTGTATTTCAACATCATCTATTTTCTTAGTTATGCATTTAAAACACTATTCTGAGATGGAGACTGTAGGCTTTGCCAGAGGGCAGAGGTGTCCATGGCCCCACATGTGGAGAGCCTCTGTACCCCGTCATCATGGCCCCTGTGACCCAAACAACCTGGCTTTCATAGAAGGGTTTAACCGAGAGACAAACACTGGCAGAATCTTTCCATTTTTCCAAATACAGAATTAACAAGTAAGCCAAGCACAGATATGATAAAATACTATTTGGAAATGCAATACCCAGTTAGAGCAAAATGTAAAAATGAGGTACACATAGGTTCAATAAGGTATCTTAGACACTAAGCTTCAATTATTGCCACTCTGTGTTGATTATAAATACCAACCAGGTCACAGTACCAAGGAAAGATTTGTCTAGGAATCAGGATATATTTTGGAAACTCTGTATGTATGCATAAGGGTATCTGAATAACTTACTAGAAGACACACACTTCGTTTTGTGTGTGTTCAACTGTATCAACTTTACTCCCTGTGAACACTGCAAAGTCTGGGGCACACTGGGCTGAATCTCTGAGCTGCACGAATGAGCATGGTCACATTTGAACATGGTCACACAGAGTCTTGGAAGTGGTCACCCCGACTGAAGGTTTCTCGGACGCGTCACCCCAGGAGCACTCTGGCCTTGTGAGAGCACAAGAGCGTTGAAAGGCTGACGCAGCCAGCTCTGCCTCCGCAGTCATGGGACTATCCATGCTGCCTAATCCTCTCAGCCTGTTTCCCAGTCTGTGGTAAATGGAGATACTGGTGTGTCCTGACTTTCTCTCAGGGCTGCTGGGAGATTCAGTTGAGAGAACTGATGGAGAAGTACTTTGTAAACTGTAAAAGTGCTATATAAATATAAAACAGAGAATAATTCTTTAATTTCACATGGCAACATCAACCTGGGAATAAATTGGCATCATTCTCTTGTATTGTAAGACGAAAATCAGCCTGTCCCTCTCATCCTTTCCCTCAAAGACTCTCAAACCCCAGGTCCCCTATCAGTGCTCAGAAAGGCATTGGCACCCAGCAATGCTGCAGGGAAGTGGCCCTGGGATGCTGCTAGAATTCCATTTGCTGCCCAGTACCCTCATCTTTCTCCTCTCTGGCCAGGCTCTCCCTCACCCTGTGCGCCTCACCCCAGGCCCATGTCCATTGCTTCCATCAGCCTCACAGCATTCTTCGGGAGTGCTAGCCTCCGTTTCAGTTGAGAAAGCTCAGGCTCCATCCCACTGTGGCTGTGCGGGGTGGAGCAGTGGTCTAAGCTGAAGCCAAGCACACTGGCTTCCCCAGGGCATGGCAGAGCCCTTCTGATGAGCAGGCCCTTCCTGCAGAGAAAGGCAGCTGTACCAGCTGCAGCTCACACTGGATGCCTCGCCTCCCTCTCTGCATGCTGCTGCATTAGGAAGAGGATTTCTTAGTTCAGGAGAGGAGGAGTGACTTCTGCCCCCTTGACCCCTTCTCACAGGCACTGCTCACCTCCATTGCTCTTCATATTTACAGGGAGGAATGGGGTGGAGGAGGGGCTGGGGAATCATACTCCAGCAGGCAGGCACACAGCCCTGCAGCCTGCAGTGATGTACAAAGCCTAGGAGCATGGTCTGCTATCTTTCTCAACCTGGGCCCCTCTTCTAGTTTGTTACAGGGGGCCTGGAGTTCATCTTGCTCAGGGCCCAGGAACTTCTCCAAGAGGCTATTGCCCTGTGGTAAGGCTCTGACTTCCTGAGTCGTGGGCAGCTGCCAACATGGTGAGATTTGAAAGGCCTTACAAAAGGACCCGCCTATTGGGCTTCCCTAGTCTTCCCAGGTCCCTGAAGTTACCAGCTAAAAGCCCCTCCTTTGCCAAACCATTACACCTCCAAGAGCTCTGTGTTGAAATGTTTATACCCTATGAGGACCTATCCATTATTTATCTATTCCCCTCTAGAGCTGTGACAAAGCATGAATGGATTCAGGTCTGAATGCTGAGTTCTTGGGCAAATCACTTGCCTTCCCATCAATGAAATGAAGACTTTTGTCTTTTCCTCACATATTTCCACAGAACAAATTGCCTCATGTTACAGAAACAAATAGGGCAGCCCAGAGAAGTGATGTGACTTACCTACAGTCACACAGTAGAATCATTGGAGACAGTGGGCAAGAAGTGGATTTTTGTACAGCAAAGCCCATATGACAACGTGGAAGATAGCTTCACTACTATTACTGGAAACACGTTTGTCTGCTTCCCAGGGTGGCTGCTCAGTGGGAGTGAGAGAGACAGGATTGAAGAGGCGAATTTGGAGAAAAAGGTGCTGTCTGTGGAGGTCCTGGTGCACTCAGGTGCTGCAGTGGGGAGCTCCTGATATCCTGAGCGCAACCTCAGAGTCTTGGGAATCTGGAGAAGACAGCCTAAGTAGGGAAGAGAGAAAAATTAAACAGAAAATGCAAGACAAGTTCACATTTTGTCAGGCATTGGCTCAGCCCACCACTGAGAGGTGATGAAGAAATAGCAGCCCCTCTATGAGCTTGTGTGCACATGTCAGACCCAGCAGGAGGATGGGACACTGACAAAGAATAATGCAGACCAGCAGGCAGGGCAGGAGACACCCTGAGGGAAACAGGAAACTGTGCAGCTGGGCCCCGCCTCCTGCGGGTACTGGCTGACAAGCACCGGGCGACCTAGGGTAGACCCTGGGTGTGGTGGCTGAGGGGCCAGTAGCGCATTCTCCAGGCCCAGCACCCAGGCCTTGGGAAAGTTGATTTGTACAGTGGGGAAGGACCCTAACTTTGCAGCCAGACTGAGTGAAGGCAAGCAAAATCCAGAACACTTCCTGCTCTGGGGCTTGTGTCTCTTGTGATTAGAGGCATTTGGGCACCTGTTTTCTCAGGTGCACCTTCTGTGGTTCAGTGGATATAGTAGTGGCATGGCCCAGGCTCTGCCCTCATTCTTTACCCAATAGACTGTGTGGCTTAGGTACACACAGTACCTCTCTGGGCTGCCCTATTTGTTTCTGTAACATGAGGCAATTTGCCTAGATGACCTCTAGGATCCCTTCCAGCTGGGCCTCAGGTTGCTTTATGATCCAAGACTAGTTTCTCAGGAGCTCAAGA
>NW_005361459.1:1651939-1653854 GCF_000412655.1 Myotis brandtii | reverse complement strand
ATATGGCTGCAGCGTGTGGGATGGGGTTTACACATTTTCTAAAATTCTAGAATCTTCACGTTAAAAGCAAATACTAGTATATGGCATGCCTTAAAAAATTAAACTAGAAGTTCCAAAAGAATAGACTAGAAAGACTCAAATAATTACATACCAATGTTCATAGCAGTGTTATTTCCAATAGCCAAGAGGTGAAAACAACTCATGTGTCCATTACAGGATAAATGGAAACAAAATGTGATATAATACAATGAGATATTATTCAGCCTGAAAAAGGAAGGAAATTCTACAACATTAAGAACATTATGCTGAGTGAAATAAGCCCAACAGAAAAAGACAAATACTGTATGATTACATGCATATGAGGTACCCAGAGCTGTCAAATTCATAGAAATTAGAATGTTGGTGCCAGGGCTGGGGGGAAAGGAAATAGGGAGTTAGTGTTTAATGGGAACAGAGCTTCAGTTTGGGAAGATGAAAAAGTTCTGGAGATGGATGGTGGTGATGGTTGCACAACAATGTGAATCTACTTAATTCCATCGAACTATACACTTAAAATTGTTAATTTTATGTTATGTGTATCTTATCACAATAAAACAAAAATATTGTTATATTTATGTGCTAATATTTTAAATTTGGTATACAAAATAATGGTAATAAAGCATAGTTTGTGCTGGTTTGTAGACCTCTTCCTGATATAAATGAAACCAATCACTAAACAATTAATTAAAAAATAAATTAAAGTGGGAATTATTAAAAATGTTTCTATATTATATTTTAACTCTATCTAAATGTACATTTATTCCCTGATCTTTGGGTCTTTTTCTCTGTGTATAGGTTTGCTGAGTAGAGTTTAGCATGGTGTCCCTTGCACAAACCACACAGAAGACATACCATTTACAAATTCTAGTTTCAGGGTTTTTAACATGGCATAAGATCTTAGAGACAGTTGTGAATAAAAACAAATGCAGAATTATTTTAGATTTTTATGACTCTTCTTCATTCTCAGTTCTCTTATAATTGCACTAGAGGCCTGGTGCACCAATTTGTGCATGGGTGGGGTCCCTTGGCATGGCCTGCGGAAATTGGGCCAAAATTGGCAGTCCAACGCCACCTGCTGCTCCCACTCATCCCGGCCCCACCGTGCCTGTTGCGGGCTTGCACCCAGTCAGTCCTGATTAGGAGATGCTTGTACCGCCACAGCAGTGCTCGCCAGCCATGAGCCCCGCACCTGGCACGCTGTCCCAAGGGGGATTGGGGGGGGGTAGGATGCGATTGGCCCTCTGTGTGGGCGGTGGGACGCCCTTGCCGGCCTGGAATCCAGATCCGTCTTGCTGATGTTTGCGCTGGTTGTTGGGAGCCACCGGTTGTTGGTGGCCGATATTGTTTCTTCGTTGTGGAGCGTCTAGGGAGGGGAAATGGCCATGGTGCCCGAAGTCGATTTCCAGGAGGCCAGCGGCACTGTTGAGATCATGCTGGCGGCACTGGTCCGTCGGTGCCTGGCCCATTCTCCAGAGATTGGACCTGCAGGACTATTGAGGGAGTGAGTCGCTGCTGCTGGGCTCGTAGGCCACTGGGACAGGTCAGTCAGCTGAGTAGCACTCCCACTGTGGGAGTGCAATGACCACCAGGGGGCAGCTCCAGCATTGAGCATCTGCACCCTGGTGGCCCATGCACGTCATAAAGACTGGTTGTTCGGTCGTTCTGTCGCTTAGGTTTATATATATATCTACACTAATAAAAGAGAAACATGGTAATTGGCGTACGACCGCTACCCTTCCCATTGGCTAATCAGCATATCCTTATGCAAATTAACTGTCAGCCAAGATGGCGGCCGGCAGCAAGGCAGCTGGAAGCGAGCAGGGAGGCTTCCTTGCTCCAGTGACTGCAGACTCCAACGTTCCCCGCCTGACTTGCC
>NW_005361459.1:1648869-1650734 GCF_000412655.1 Myotis brandtii | reverse complement strand
ATATATATATATATATATATATTGCCTCACATATTCCATATCTCTGTATCTATATAACTATCAGTCTATGTAAATATTTTTAAATAACTAATCTTCATAAAGTTTTCTCAAAAGCATTCAATGCACTTTGTTATGGAAACAAAATAACAATTATAACCAACCTAAACAGGCTTGGGGACAAACATAATTCCCAGTGCGGAAACACAGAACTCAATGAACAGGGAGCAGGGTGTGCAGTACACGGTAAAATGAGTGAAAAGGTAAGTCATAACGGGGAGAAGATGTTAAACTGACAAAAGATGAGGATGTCAAATATACAAAGAATTTAGCCAAATCAGTAAGAAAAGGAAATAACCCAAATAGAAAAGGGGCTTAACAACTGGACAGGTGGAAATCCAAATGGCTAATAATAAAAAGAAGTTCAACTTTTTTAAAAAACATATTTTATTGATTTTTTACAGAGAGGAAGAAAGAGGGATAGAGAGTCAGAAACATCAATGAGAGAGAAACATTGATCAGCTGCCTCCTGCACACCCCCTACTGGGGATGTGCCTGCAACCAAGGTACATGCCCTTGACCGGAATCGAACCTGGGACCCTTCAGTCCACAGGCCAACACTCTATCCACTGAGCCAAACCAGTTAGGGCAGTGGTCGGCAAACTGCGGCTCGTGAGCCACATGAGTCTCTTTGGCCCCTTGAGTGTGGCCACGAAGTTTCAATTCCACTGTACGTGCACTCCCTCACGTGGTATTTTGTGGAAGAGCCACACTCAAGGGGCCGCAGTTTGCCGACCACTGGGTTAGGGCAAGAAGTTCAACTTTATTAGTAATCAGGGAAATGCAAACTAAAATCACAGTGAACACGGTATATTCTTCCACTTGTTTATATCTTCCTCTATCTCTATTTTCAATGTCCTGTAGTTTTCTGAGTACAAGTCTTTTGCTTCTTTGGTTAAGTTTATTCCTAAGTACCTTAATTTTTTTGTTGCAATGGCAAATGAGATTGTTTGTTTAGTTTCTCTTTCTGAGAATTCATTATTGGTATATAAAAATGCCATCAATTTCTGGGTGTTAGTTTTGTACCCTGCTACATTGCCAAATTCATTTATTAAATCTAGTAGTTTTTTGGTGGAGTCTTTAGGCTTTTCTATGTAAAATGTCATGTCACCTGTGAATAATGACAGTTTTACTTTCTCCTTTCCAATTTGGATGTCTTTTGTTTCTTCTCATCTGATCGCTGTGGCTAGGACTTCCTGCTATGTCTAACAGGAGTGGTGAAATTGGACATCCCTGTCTTGTTCCTGTTCTAAGGGAAAATGGTTTTAATTTTTGCCCATTGAGTATGATGTTGGCTATAGGTTTGTCATATGTGGCCTTTATTATGTTGAGGTATGATCCTTCTATTCCCACTTTGCTGAGAGTTTTTATGAAAAATGGATGTTGGATTTTTTCAAATGCTTTTCAGCATCCATTGATATGATTATGTGATTTTTGTCTTTCAAATTGTTTATGTGATGTATCATGTTTATTGGTTTACAAATATTGTACCAGCCTTGCATCCCTGGAATAAATCCCACTTGATAATCCTATCTAATAAAAGAGAAACATGGTAATTAGCCGTACCTCCGCTACCCTTGCCATTGGTTAACCAGTGAGATATGCAAACTAACTGCCCACCAAGATGGCGGCCGGCAGCCAGGCAGCTGACGCGAACAGGGAGGCTTGCTTGCTGCTTGCTCCAGTGACGGAGGAAGCCAGGTTCCCCGCCTGCTGCTGCCGGCCTCTGAGCTGCACTCTAAGCAACATTGTAACAAATATAGAAGCTAAACAAAACCCCAGAAACCTGCTTTCAGCCAGCCTGGCTT
>NW_005361459.1:1638011-1647908 GCF_000412655.1 Myotis brandtii | reverse complement strand
CAACCTCCCTATCGACCCTGCCTTGAGTGTGACAGGGGGCGGTGCCCCAACCCCCCAATCGGCCCTACCCTGAGCGTGACTAGGGGTGGCATCGCAACCTCCCGATCTGCCCTGCTCTGTGCATGACAGGGGGCGGTGCCCCAACTCCTCAATCGGCCCTTCTCTGAGCCCGACCAGGGGCAGGCACCTAGGGATTGGGCCTGCCCTCTGCCACCCGGGAGCAGGCCTAAGCCAGCAGGTCATTATCTCCCGAGGGGTCCCAGACAGCGAGAGGGCACAGGCCAGGCTGAGGGACCGCCTCTCCCCCCTGAGTGCACAAATTTTTGTGCACCGGGCCTCTAGTGGTGTATATTTAGAGAGATATAAACAAATGGAAAAATACACTGTGGTCATGGATTGGTAGAATTAGCATCATTAAAATGTCCATACTACCCGAAGCAACCTATAGGTTCAATGCAATCCCTATTAAAATACCAATGGCATATTTCATAGATCTATAACAAATACTCCAAAAATTTAGAGGGAACCAAAAAAAGCCTCAAATAACTGCAGTATTTTGAGGAAGAAGAGCAAAGTTAGAGGAATCACAACACCAGATATCAAGTTACACTACAAAGCCACTGTAATCAAAACAGCCCGGTACTGGCACAAGAACAGGCATATAGATCAATGGAACAGAACAGAGACCCTAGAAATTGACCCAAGCCATTAGGCTCAATTAATATTTAACAAAGAAGGCAAGAGCATACAATGGAGTCAAGAGAGTCTCTTCAATAAATGGTGTTGGGAAAATTGGACAGATAGATGCAAAGAAATGAAACTAGATCACCAACTTACACCATACACAAGAATAAACTCAAAATGGATAAAAGACTTAAATGTAAGTCATGAAACCATAAAAATCCTAGGAGGAGAAAATAAACAACTGGGACTACATAAAAATAAAAAGCTTCTGTACAGTGAAAGAAAGCATCAACAAAACGAAAAGGAAGCCCACTGCATGGGAGAACATATTTGGCAATGATTCATCTGATAAAGGGTTAATATCCAAAATATATAGGGAACTCATATAACTTAACAAAAGGAAGACAAACAATTCAATGAAAATTTTGGCAAAGGACTTAAATAGACACTTTCCCAAAGGTGACATACAATTGGTTAAGAGATATAAAAAAAAAATGCTCAAAGTCACTGATCATCAGAGAGATGCAAATTAAAATGACAATGAGGTATCACCTCACATCTGTCAGAATGGCCACCATCAACAAATCAACAAATGACAAGTGCTGGTGAGGTGAAGAAAAAAAGGGAATACACTGCTGGTGGGAATACAGACTGGTGCAGCCACTATGGAAAACAGTATGGAGTTTCCTCAAAAAATTAAATATGGAACTGCCATTTGACCCAGTGATCCCATTTCTAGGAATATGTCCTAAGAAACCTGAAACATCAATCAGAAAGAAAATATGCACCCCTATGTTCATAGCAGTGCAATTTACAATAGCTAAGATCTGGAACAGCCCACGTGCCCATCAGTAGATGAGTGGATAAAATAACTGTGGCACAGCCTTAGCTGGTTTTGCTCAGTGGATAGATCATCTGCCTGTGGACTGAAGGGTCCTAGGTTCGATTCCAGTTGGGGGCATATGCCCGGGTTACGGGCTCGATCCCCATAGGGGGCATGCAGGAGGCAGCCAATCATGATTCTCCCTCATCATAGATGTTTCTATCTCTCTCTCCCTCTCCCTTTCTCTCTGAAACCAATAAAAATATGTTAAAAAAGTTGTGGCACATCTATGCCATGGAATACTATGCAGCAGTAAAAAGAAGGATCTCTTACCCTTTGAGACAGCATGGAGGGATCTGGAGTGTATTATGCCAAGCGAAATAAGCCAGTCAGAGAAAGACAAGTATCACATGATCTCACTCATATGTGGAATCTAATGAACAAAATAAACTAAAGAACAAAATAGATCCAGAGACATAGAAGCATGGAACAGACTGTAGAATCTCAGAGGGAAGGCGGGGGAGGGTGGGTGGCTGGGAAAAGATCAACCAAAGAATTTATATGTATATATGCATAATCCATGGACACAGACAATAGGGTGGTAAAGGCCTGGGGTGGAGGAGTAGTAGTAAGGACAGGATAGAAGAGGTCAAAGGGGGACACACGTAATACTTTCAACAATAAAAATTTAAAAAAAACCCACAATGAAATACCATTATATAAGATAGGCGAAAACTAAAAATTCTGAAAATAGTATTGGGCAGCAAGCATTTGGAGCAGGTGGAAGTTGTATACTGTTATTATCTATCTGGAAAGAGGCTTGCATTACCTAGTATGACTGAAGATACACACACTCTGTGGTCCAAAAATCCAGTCTTAGGTGCATACCCAGAGAAACTTAAGCAAATGTACAGCAAGATACACTACATAGAAGAAGCTCATGGCAGCCTTGTCTACCTCATTTGCATTGGGAAGCAATCCAAATAGTCACCACCTCTAGAACAGATACATAAATTGGTCAGACAATGAAATACTATATATAACAATGAACATGCTCAGACTTATATCTGCACAGAACAATATGAATAAATCTTCAGAACATAATATTGAGCAACAGAAGCAAGACAAAGAATACAATGTGATCACACTTATTTCAGGTTAAAATCAGGTAAAACAAAACTCTGATATATTGTTTGGTGATATATATATATATAGGTGGCTACCTTTGGGTGCGTTAGGGTTGAATGTTTGTGTTTCCCCCAAAATTTATGTTGAAGCTCTACCCTTCAATGTGATAGTATTAAGAGGTGGGGTCTTTGAGAGGTGATTAGATTTTGGTGAGGTTATGAGGATAGAGCTCTCATAATCCTACATAATAAAAGCCTAATATGCCAAGTGTCCAGTAGACCTGTTGGTCATTCAACCAATCAAAGTGTAATATGCTAATGATATGCTAAGGCTGCTCAACTGCTTGCTATGACATGCACTGACCACCAGGGGACAGTTGACTGGTTGACCAGTCGCTATGACGTGCACTGACCATCAGGGGGCAGACACTCCAACCGGTAGGTTAGCTTGCTGCTGGGGTCCTGCCGATCTGATCTGAGTGAGACAAGCCGGACTTGCCCTGGCTGGCCAACCTCCCGTGTCCCTCCCCCACCTTGATCATGCACTGATGGGGTCCCTTGGCCTGGTCTGCACCCTCTCACAATCTGGGACCCCTGGGAGAATGTCAGAGAGCCGATTTTAGCCCAATCTCAAAGGCCAGGCCGAGAGTGCACGAATTCGTGCACTGGGCCTCTAGTAGGTTTTATAAGAAGAGACACCAGTGACCTTGCTTTGCTTTGTGAAAAGGCAGCTGTCTGCAAGCCAGGAAAGAGGCTCTCATTAGAACTCAATCATGCTGGTACCCTAATCTCAGACTTTCAGTTTCCAGAACTGTGAGAAATAAATGTGTGTTGTTTAAGCCACCCAATCTATGGTATTTTGTTCTAGCAGTACCTATAGACTAATACAGGGAGGCTAGGGTATGTTTACAATTGAGAGGGACACAAGGAAATTTACTGGTTACTGGCAATCAGCCCTCAAGGAGGGTTACAGAGTTCACTTTCTGATTATTCATTAAGCAATATGTGTATGTTTTATTCATGTAAATGTATGTACATTTCAATACAATAATTCACACTAAAAATGAAAAAAGAAGAAATATGTGGGTGTGCAAGCAAATAGCTCTCTTGTTGCCCAGACTCCCGAGCATTGTGGCAGGTTTTATGAGGGACGGGGGAGTGGTGGTTAATGTAGCAACACAGTTAAGTGAAGCTGGGGTGGAGGAGATGAGTAGAGCCTCTGAAAAAAACATGGTAAAAATGAAATGCTGGCCCTGGCCGATTTGGCTCAATGGATAGAGCATAGGCCTGCAGACTGAAGGGTCCCAGGTTCGATTCCGGTCAAGGGCATGTACCTTGGTTGCGGGTACATCCCCAGTGGGGGATGTGCAGGAGGCAGCTGATCGATGTTTCTCTCTCATCGATGTTTCTGGCTCTCTATCCCTCTCCCTTCCTCTTTGTAAAAAATCAATAAAATATATTTTAAAAAATGAAATGCTGATATATTCAGGTTGAGAATAGAGGTTCTGAGAGGTTATAATAACACTTTCTTTTCATTTTACATTATTTATCACCTAAACCACAATATGACAAATCTAATGCATTTTCCTCTTCTTGGTGACACTTCCATTCAGTTTTTTCTCTGGCCCAGTCTTTGTATTTGGGAGAAAATGAGCATTTTCTGGGTATTTGTAGATATAATTTGGGTAAAGGCAGAGAAAAATTACATTCAGAAATAATCTTTACACAATATTTAAAGCATAATAAAAGGATGTAATTGCACAATATCCACAAAACAAAAATGATCCCCTAGAAAAATGATCCCATAGAACCTGGCAAACTCCTACAGAAACCTGTACTTCTTGCAATAGAGTTGAAACTATAGGATGGAGGAACCCTGAAGTGGAGTGTGGGGGTGGGGGGGGGAGAAAGGGATGTTGAATAATTCTTGACTTTAATAACACATTTTTAATAACTCTATAGTAGCTTTGTTAAATCTCAGAGATGTTGACTCAGGAGTCTGATGACTGAGATTCTGTGAGAAGAGAAACTGCTGTCTCCTCCACTCCCTTCCCCCAGCATCCAAGCACAGCTCGCTTTCATTTCATTTGTATTTAATGCGTGCTTGTTAAATTAGATTCTTGAAAGCATCCAAATGGTGGTCAAAGAGCTTTAGGAGTTCAGAAGAATGAAACTATCTAAGGGATTATTTCTAACTGGGAAATGGGAGAAGACTTCATTACAGGGAAGGAAGCTGAGCTAGGTCTTGAATAAACCAGGGTTGTGGATGAGATTGGATTTGAGAGAGAAGGTTGCAAAGGCACAGGTAACAAGGACAAAGCATATTTGGAGAATGGGGTAATGTTTGTTTGGCTGAGTCTGTAGAAAATTAGCGGGAGAGAATTAAACTGAGGTGGAATTGAGGCGGTTTGTGCTAGAACTAGAGGCAGTGCACTCCGTTTGCTTCACAGGCAATGAGGAAAATGGATATTTTTGAAACAGGTGTTTCTGGGGCAAAGGTCGCTGTAATGGCAGGATTGGTAAATGATTGGCTGGAGCCTAGGGAATGAGTTAGGGGGCTAGTATACAGTGGCCCTAGGCAGGAGGTGAAAAGGAACAGACAGACAGGGCTGGTAGAGCAAATGAAAAGTAAGGAATAACTGATGCTCAAAGAAAAAAGTTTTAGCTACCAAACATATTGAGGGATACAGGTGGGAACAGAGATGGCCAAGGTTTTCGTGACCTAGTGACAAGGAGTATGAAGATATCATTAATGGAAAAAGAAGCTGGAGTGTGGGGGCAGATAATGAGCTGTTTTTCACTTGCTAGGTTTGAGGTGCTACTGGGGCATCTATGTGGAAACATCGGACTGGAGCAACAGATTTAGTAGACAAGGGCCTGGAAGTGAGCCCTGGATGTGAGTTGCAACAGAGGGAAGAATGTGGAACAAGAAAAGAAGATAGGATTTTTAAACAGAAGGAAAAAGAAGATATCATAATCCAAAATCAAAGGATAATATACATTTTTGTTATTTTGTAGATAAAGAAATTATTTAGCTTTTAGCTCTTTCCATTCAACCTTGAAATTCCAATAGTCAGAGCAAATTATGCTTCCAGATTAGGCCAGTCCTGGGTTCTGTGAGGAAACCCATTATTTTGGTTTTAAGTGGTTCTAAAAAGTTTACTTGCTTGTTGAATAGGCCTCTGATATACCATTTGTCTTTGTTACAGGTTGTAGCTAAAACCTGTAAAAAATGGGGGGAAAATCATTGTGAACAATGAATGCCTATAACTCTACATGAGAAAAAAAGTCAGTCACTCTGTTAAGCATTTTGTAGGCATTATTTCATTTAATCTTTAATCCGCTTGACCAGATATTAACATCTTTCCATCTAACAGAAAGAACTTATGCTCAGATCAAGTAGGCTCTCAAAGCTAGTAAGTAGCAGTGAGTTGGAGTTCAAACAAGTTAAGCCCAAAGCCTTAGATTTTAACTACTACATTATTCTGAGAGAAAAATAAAAGAAGCAGGAATGAAAGTATAGATCTAAGAAATATGAAAGTGAGGGAACTTTCAAGAAGATTAGTTGAAAATGTTCATAACCAAAGATGCCTCGACCTGGCAGTAGGAGAGGTCTCTCAGTCCATGAAACCAGTAGAAGGTCTTTATATCCTGGACAGTAAAGGAGAGTTTAGGGTCTCCTAGATCTAGTGATGCTTTGATCCAATCTCCCCACCTAAAGATATGCAGAAGCCATCTCAGAAGAAGACTTAAGGCATTTGAGAATCATGGTATCTAAAACAAATCCTTAGGAGAGTGATGTTAACACAGACAGAATAGAAGTTTTCTACTATCATTCCCTGACCACCCCCCCTCCCAACCCTGCCAACAGAACATTGGTTTTGAAATCACTTACGGATGAAAGTACCTTTGTGGGAGTCCAGGAGTCCAATGGAGAAGTTCCAGCACACTCTCATAGGGGGAAAAATCCAAGATTGGATGCAATGAAGAGGTTAAAAAAAACAGTTTCACTTTACCTACAGGTGGCACATCTAGATGCTAAGAGAGACCTCTTTGACCTACATTTCTTCCTTGAGGGAAAGTGGCAATTTGTGAGTGCATACTCAACTTCCCCAGCTGTACAGTATGCTGCCCAAGAAGTTCACTTTTTTCTGGTCCTACCCAGCATACTCAAGTGATTTGCACAGCTGAGGGGTTAAAAGAAGCTGGGATATAACAACTAGGGCTCAGGACTCATCAAAAAGATTCTATTAATTACTTTACAGTTCATCTTACTAAATGCTTCACGGACTCAATCAGGAAACCCACACACAAACCACTGGGGACACCTCAACTGTGATCCTGGCCCATGAGCACTTACAGTGAACTTCAACCCCTTCCCCGCCTTTCCCCTTTCATGGCCAGGTCCTGGCACATGCTTCCATGTGTGGTGAAGGCAATGCTTTGCACATGGCTGCAGAATTGGGAGAAAGCTTACAAATGAGCATTTTAGGGCACTAGTCTAAGAAGAGAAACCCAGGAGGATCTCAACCCCCAGCCTGAGCTTGAGGATTGAAAGAAGGCACACAATCTTAAGAATTCCCCTCCAAGAGGGAACACAAAGTGTGAAGTGGATGTATGCATAGAAAAGGTCTGAGAAAGAATCAAAATTTCTGACTTGATGGACTTGGTGAAGGTATTTCTCTCCCAAATCAGTAAGTAAAGATGGAGGAGGTGATAACTTCTTCAAATGCAAAGACAGCAATGCAAGGCTTCAAGGACCATGAAAAATCAAAGAAACATGATACCACCGAAGGAACATAATAGTTTTCTAGTAACCCATCCCAAAGAAATGGAGATCTATGGAACTCTCTGAGAAAGAATTCAAAATAATTGTTTAAGGAAACTCAATAAGCTACAAGAGAACACAGACAACTCAATGAAATCAGAAAAACAATACATAAACAAAACAAGAGGTTCAGCCCTAGCCAGTGTGGCTCAATTGGTTGGGCATTATCCCATGCAACAAAAGGTGCTAGTTTGATTCCTGGTCAGGGCATATGTTCCAGGTTCGGGTTCTATCCCAGGAGGCATGCGTAAGGTAGCCAATCCATGTTTTGCTCTCACATCCATGTTTCTTTTTCTTTTTCTTTCTTTTTTTTCCTGTTCATCATATTATTTATTCACTTGATTTTTAGATTCACTTGTTGATAGATGTGTATTTGTTGTTCATAATTTGCATCTTTACCTTTTTCTTCTCCTTCCTCTTCTTAAAGGATACCTTTCAGCATTTCATATAATACTGGTTTGGTGGTGATGAACTCCTTTAGCTTTTTCTTATCTGTGAAGCTCTTTATCTGACCTTCAATTCTGAATGATAGCTTTGCTGGATAAAGTAATCTTGGTTGTAGGTTCTTGCTATTCATCACTTTGAATATTTCTTGCCACTCCCTTCTGGCCTGCAAAGTTTCTGTTGAGAAATCAGCTGACAGTCGTATGGGTACTCCCTTATAGGTAACTGACTTTTTTTCTCTTGCTGCTTTTAAGATTCTCTCTTTGTCTTTTGCTCTTGGCATTTTAATTATGATGTGTCTTGGTGTGGTCCTCTTTGGATTCCTTTTGTTTGGGGTTCTCTGCACTTCCTGGACTTGGAAGTCTATTTCTTTCACCAGGTAGGGGAAGTTTTCTGTCATTATTTCTTCAAATAGGTTTTCAATATCTTGCCCTCTCTCTTCTTCTGGTACCCCTATAATTCTGATGTTGGTACGCTTGAAGTTGTCCCAGAGGCTCCTTACACTATCTTCGTATTTTTGGATTCTTTTTTCATTTTGCTTTTCCGGTTGGGTGTTTTTTGCTTCTTCGTATTTCAAATCTTTGACTTGATTCTTGCGATCCTCTGGTCTGCTGTTGGGAGTCTGTATAATATTCTTTATTTCAGTCAGTGTATGCTTAATTTCTAGTTGGTCCTTTATCACAACATCGAGGGTCTCACTAGATTTCTTAAGGATCTCAATACATTTATCGGCGGTTTCCATAAAATTCTTGAAAAATCTTAGAACCGTGGTTTTGAACTCTATATCCAGTCGTTTGCTGTCCTCCATTTCTGTCATTTGTGACCTGTTTCTTTGTCTTCGCATTTTGTCTGCTTCCCTGTGTTGGTAGAGTGGTTTTGTGTGCTAGGTGTCCTACAGGGCCCAGTGGCTCAGCCTCCCCAGTTACCTGAGGTGGACACTCTTGGTGCACCCCCTTGTGGGCTTTGTGCACAGTCTTGTTGTAGTTATGCCTTGATTGTTTTAGGTGTCACTGGGAGGAATTGACCTCCAGGCCAATTGGCAGTGAGAATCAGCTGTGTCTGCAGTGGGAGAACTTCTGTGCTGAAGACACCCTTCTGGGGCAAGACTTGCTTCAGTGGGGCTTTGGTGCTCACTGAGTCTGCCCCCTGAGTGTGTTCCTTATGAATCTGAGGAGTTGTAATCTGGGTGGTCCCACTCTGACCACTGGGTACACTGGCTCTTGGATCTAAGGAGGTGCTAATTAAGCCTCTTCCTGAGGTTACCCAGCAGGAGCTATGAAGAGATATGCAGATTCCCCTTCCTTTTTTGGGGGTTTGGGGGTGCCCAGATGAGGCCCAGCTGAGAAGCAATGCAAGCTGCTGTGGGGCCTTGGGCCTTCTCATTCATATGCAAAAGCCTCTGTGCACAGCTTGGATGGGGCGGGGTCTCAGGGGATCAACAGGGTGGAGCAAGCAGCTATGGCTGATCCTCAGCCCTGCCCTAAGGGGCCCCGAGTCTTAGTGTCCCGGTAATCGCTGCAAGCACCTCCGAGAGAAAGCTGCCCTCGAGTTCTGAGTTCTACCCACTGCCAGACCGTCCAGTCTCTCCCCGCACAAGTCCGTGTCCCCAGAGACTTCCCGGAACTGAAGTTCAGAGAAGTTGGGGGCTTGTGACTCCCTCCCGATTCAGAAAGACAGCTGAGTCCTCAGTTGCCAGCCCTTGCCACGTGCGCCTCCGTACCTCTGCACTCCACCTCCGCAGCTCCTCTGAGTCTCAGTGTGCTTTTCTCTTTCCTTCTAGTTGTAGAATTTCCACTCAGCCAGCCTTCCTGTAGTTCTGGATGATGTCCGTTTTGTCTTTTAGTTGTATTTTTGAATTTGCTGTGGGAGGCAGCAATTTCCGGTGTTTACCTATGCCGCCATCTTGGTTTCTCTCTGGGTCAATTCATGTTTTTTTTCCTCCCTCTCTCTCTCTCTCTTTATTTATTTATTTATTTATTTATTTATTTATT
>NW_005361459.1:1630474-1637977 GCF_000412655.1 Myotis brandtii | reverse complement strand
AAGTATTACAAAGGGTATTACATATGTGTCCTTCCCCCCCCCTTGACAATCCCCTGCCCTCCCTTACCCCCCAGTGTCTTATGTCCATTAGTTATGCTTATATGCATGCATACAAGTCCTTCGGTTGATCTCTTACTCCCCTCCCTTCTGCCCCCCAACCCTCTCTGGCCTTCCCGCTGCAGTTTGACAATCAGTTTGAGGCAGCTCTGCCTCTGTATCTATTATTGTTCAAAAGTTTGTAATGGTCTTTATTATCCATGTATGAGTGAGATCATGTGGTATTTTTCCTTCATTGACTGGCTTATTTCACTTAGCATAATGCTCTCCAGTTCCATCCATGCTGTTGCAAATGGTAAGAGTTCCTTCTTTTTTACAGCAGCATAGTATTCCATTGTGTAGATGTACCATAGTTTTCTAATCCATTCATCTACTGATGGGCCTTTTTTTTTTATACCCAAGAGGTTCAAAAGAAAGATAGAAATCATAAAAAAGAAAATTTGGAACTTAAGAATACAGTAAATAAAATAAAATAAAACAAAACACACACACACACACACACACACACACCCACACACACACACACGCACACACGAGGACTAATATCAAACTTGACCAAGCAGAGATTTTTGAATTACTCATAGAAGAGAAAGAATGAAAAAGAGTGAAGAAAACCTATGTGATTTATGAAACACCATCAAGTGCAAGAATAGATGTATTATGAGAGTCCCAGAAAGAGGAGAAGGAACAAGAAAGGAAGGAGGAATAGAGGGGGCAAGGAAGAAAGGATGGATGGATGAGTGGAGGAAGGGAGGGAAGGAGGGAGGGACAGTGAGAGGGAGGGAGAACAAGCTTATTTAAAGGAATAATGACTGCCCTAAGCGGTTTGGCTCAGTGGATAGAGCGTCGGCCTGCGGACTCAAGGGTCCCAGGTTCGATTCCAGTCAAGGGCATGTACCTTGGTTGCGGGCACATCCCCAGTAGGGGGTGTGCAGGAGGCAGCTGATCGATGTTTCTCATCGATGTTTCTAACTCTCTATCCCTCTCCCCTCCTCTCTGTAAAAAAATCAATAAAATGTATTTTAAAAAAAATAAAAATAAAGGAATAATGACTGAAAACTTTCCAAATCTGGGGAGAGAGATGGACATCCAGGTTCATGAAGCTCATAAATTCAAAACAGATTCAATCACAAAGGATTTCACTGAGACACTTTATAATAAGACAAAAAAATCAAAGACAAAGAAAATTTTGAAATCAACAAGAGAAAAAAAATTCATAGCATACAAGGGAACCCTCATAAGGCTATCAGTGGATTTCTCAGCTGAAAACTTGCAGGCCTGGAGTGAGTGAGATGATATATTCAAAGTGCTACAAGAAAAATACCAACAAGTAATAAAAATTACCAACAAATAATACTTTAGCTGAAAAGCTGTCCTTCAGAAATGAAGGTGATACAAAGGCTCCCAAACAAACAATAGCTGAGAAAATTCATCAGCTCCAGACCTGCACTGCAAAAAACGCTAAAAGGAGTTTTTCAAGCAGAAATGAAAGGACACTAAAATGTAACATGGAAACATTTGAAAATACATAATGATAAAAGTAAGTGTATAGCCTGGCCGGCATGGTTCAGTGGTTGAGCATCAACCTCTGAAACAAGAGGTCATGGTTTGATTCCCAGTCAGGGCACATGTCTGGGTTGCAGGCTTGCTCCCCAGTAGGGGGCATGCCGGGAGGCAGCCAATCAATGATTTTCTCTCATCATTGATGCTTCTATCTCTCTCTCCCTCTCCCTTCCTCTCTGAAATCAATAAAAAATATATTTTAAAAAAGTAAGTGTATAGTCAAATTCAGAACATTCTAATACTATAGTAGTGATGTATAAATCATTTAACTCTAGTATAGTTTAAAAGAAAGTATTAAAAAACCCAGTAGTAATTTGTTAATAGATGTACAACATAAAAATTTGTAAATTGTGACATCAAAAACATAAAATGGGAGGTGAGTAAAAGGGTAGAGTTTTTGTATGCAATGAAAATTGCTATATCAGCTTAAAATAGACTGTTACAATTATAAGACCTTGTGTGTAATTCTCATGGTAATTGCAAAGCAAAAACCTACAGTAGATACATAAAAGATAAAGGGAGAGCTATCTAAGCATACCACTATGTTAAATAATCAAGTCACAAAAGAAGACAGCAAAGAGAAAATGAAAAGAATGAAGAAACAGCCAGAAAACAATTAACAAGATGGCAATGGTAAGTCTTCACCTATTAATAATTACTTTAAATGTAAATGGATTAAATTCTCCAATCAAAATTTGTATAGTGGCTGAATGGATAAAAAACAAGACCCAACTATATGCTGCCTATGAGAGACTCAGTTTAGCTTTCAGGAAACACTGAGGCTGAAGGTGAGGATATGGAATAGACATTCCACCATGCAAATGAAAATCAACATTGAGCAGGGGTGTAATACTTATATCAGACAAAATAGTCTTTAAATAAAAAACTGTAACAAGAAACAAAACATGTTATTATATAATGAGCATCTAAATATATTAAGTAAATAATACATCTAAAGGGAGAAATAGACAACAATGTAATAATAGTATGGGACTTCAATATCGCACTTTCAACAATAAATAGATCATCTAGACAAAAAATCAATAAGGAAACATTGGACTTGAACCATACTTGAGACTAAATGTACCTAACAGAACATTCAGTCAAACAGTAGCAGAATACATATTTTTCTCAAGTGTGCATGGAACATTCTCTGGGATAGATAATATGTTAAATCTCAAAACAAGTCTCAACAAATTTAAGAGACTGAAATCATATCAAGTATCTTTTCTGACCACAATGGTATGAAACTAGAAATCAATAATAGAAGGAAAGCTAAAAAAATTCAGAAATTAAACACAGTGCTGAACAACCAATGGGTCAAAAATGAAATCAAAGGGGAAATAAAAAATATATTAAAGCAAACAAAAAATGGAAAAACAATATACCAAAATTTGAAGATGCAGATAAAGCAGTTCTGAGAGGATTTATAGAGATAAATCCTTACATTAAGAATAAACAAATATCTTAAATAAATAATGTTACATTATTCCTCAAGGAACAAGAGAAAGAAGAAAAACTAAGCCAAGAATTAGCAGAAGGAAGGAAATAACAAAGACCAGAGCAGAAATACATGAAATAAATGCTGGAAAAATCAATAGAAAAGATCAATGAAACTAAAAGCTGACTTTTTGAAAAGATAAAAAAAATTGACAAACTTTAGCTTGACTAATTAAGGAAAAGTGGTAAGACACATAAATAAAATTGGAAATGAAAGAGGAGATATTACAAGTGATACAACAGAAATACAAAGAGGAAAATTCCTAGAAACATGCAAACTTCCAAGACTGAACCATGAAGAAGTAGAAAATTGGAACAGACTGAAAATGAGTTAGGAGATTGAATCAGTAATCAAAAATCTCCCAACAAGAAAAGGCCAAGGCCAGATGGTGTCACTGGTGAATTTTATCAAACATTTAAAGAACTAATAACAATTCTCAAAACGTTCCAAAAATTAGAGAAGAGAGAATACTTCCAAACTCATTTTAAGAGGCCAGCATTACCTTGATGCCAAAGCCAGACAAGGAAGTTACAAGAAAAGAAAATTACAAGCCAATACACATGATGAACATAGATGCAAAAATCCTTAACAAAATATTAGCATGCTTAATTCAACAGCACATTAAAGTAATCATACACTCTGATCAAGTGGAATTTACCCTTGGGATGCAAGAATGGTTTGACATACACAAGTCAATAAATCTGATCAATACATTAATAGAATAAAAGATAAAAATCATATGATCATCTCAATAGATGCAGGAAAATCATTTGACAAGATTCAATATCATTTCATGGTAAAAAATGCTCAACAAATTAGGTATAGAGCAGTGGTTCTCAACCTTCCTAATGCCACGACCCTTTAATACAGTTCCTCATGTTGTGGTGACCCCCAATTTCATTGTTACAAATTGAACATAATTAAAGCATAGTGATTAATCACAAAAACAATATGTAATTATATATGTGTTTTCCGATGGTCTTAGGCAACCCCTGTGAAAGGGTCATTCGACCCCCAAAGGGGTCGAGACCCACAGGTTGAGAACCGCTGGTATAGAGAAAATGTACCTTAACATAGTAAAGGACCCATATGGAAAGCCCAGGCTCTTTTTCCAAGGCACTCTTATTGGCTTCAAAGTCAGTTTTTTTGTTTGTTTGTTAGTTTTTAATTCTCACCCGAGGATACTTTTCCATTGATTTTTAGAGAGAGTGGCCAGGGAGAAGTGGGTGCTTGTTGCTTTGGGTCACCAGCAAAGAAACAACAATCCTAAATGACTCACTAGATCAGATGGACTTAATTGACATCTTCAGAACATTTCATCCGAAAGCTACAAAATAAACATTCTTCTCAAGTGCATATGGGACATTTTCAAAGATAGACCACATATTGGGTCACAGGCAAAGTCTTTCCAAATTCAAGAAGATTGAAATCATATCAAGCATCTTCTCAGACCTCAATGGCATAATACTAGAAATCAACTACAATAAAAACAATCAAAAAAATTCAAACACTTGGAGGCTGAATAGCATGCTATTAAACAATGATTGGGTTGCCAAAGAGATTAAAGAAGAAATTAAAAACATCCTGGAAATGAATGATAATGAAAACACAACAATCCAAAACTTATGGGACACAGTGAAAGCAGTCCTGAGAGAAAAGTTCATAGCATTACAGGCCTACCTCAAAAACCAAGAAAAAATGGTAATAAATTAGAGAGCAACAAGAAAAGCCCAGAGTAAGCAGAAGGAAGGCGATAATAAAGATCAGAGTGGATATAAATGACACAGAGACCAAAAAAACAAAAAACAAAAAACAAAAACAAAAGATCAATGAAACCAAGAGCTGGTTATTTGAAAGAATAAACAAGATTATGAACCTCTAGCCAGGCTCACCAAGAAACAAAGAGAGAGGACCCAAATAAACAAAATCAGAAACGAAAGAGGTGAAATAACAACAGACCCCACAGAAATATAAAAGATTGTACAAAAATACCATGAACAACTCCACTCCAAAAAACTAAACAACCTAGAGGAAATGGACATATTCTTGGAAAAATACTACCTTCCAAAACTCAATCCAGTAGAATAAAAAAATCTCAATAGGCCAATAACTAAGGAGGAAATTGAAGCAGTCACCAAAAAGCTCCTAGCAAACAAAAGCCAGGGGCCAGAAGGCTTCAGAGGGGAGTTTTATCAAACATTCAAAGAAGAACTAAAACCTACCCTTCTCAGACTATTCCAAAAAATTCAAGAGGAAGGCACACTTCCAAGCTCTTTATATGAAGCCAGCATTACCCTAATCCACAAACTAGATAAAGACACTACAAAGAAAGAGAATTACAGGCCAACATCCCTCATGAACATAGATGCTAAAATCCTCAACAAAATTCTAGCAAAATGGATCCAGCATTACATTAGAGAGATCATACACCATGACCAAGTGGGATTTATTCTGGGGATACAAGGCTAGTACAATATCTGCAAATCAATAAACATGATGTATCACATAAACAAATTGAGAGACAAAAATCACATAATCCTATCAACTGATGCAGAAAAGGCATTTGACAAAATCCAACACTCTTTCTTGATAAAAACTCTCAGCAAAGTGGGAATAGAGGGATCATACCTCAACATAATAAAAGCCTATATGACAAACCTACAGCCAATATCATACTCAATGGACAAAAACTATAACCATTTTCCCTAAGAACAGGAACAAGACAGGGATGCCCACTTTCACCACTCCTGTTCGACATAGAACTGGAAGAGCTAGCCATAGCAGTTAGACAAGAAGAAGAAATAAAAGGCATACAAATTGGAAAAGAAGAAGTAAAACTGTCATTATTCACAGATGACATGATATTGTACATAGAAAACCTTAAAGACTCTATCAAAAAACTATTGGACTTAATAAATGAATTTGGCAATGTAGCAGGATACAAAATTAACACCCAGAAATCTATGGCTTTTTTATACACCAATAATTAACTCACAAAAAGAGAAACAAAAAATAATCCCATTTACCATTGCAACAAAAAAATTAAGATACCTAGGAATAAACTTAACTAAGGAGATAAAAGACCTGTACTCAGAAAACAACAGGACATTGGAAAAAGAGATAGAGGAAGAATAAACAAATGGAAGAATATACTGTGTTCATCAATTGGTAAAATAAACATTAAAATGTCCATACTACTCAAAGCAATCCATAGATTTAATGCACTCCCCATTAAAATACCAATGGCATATTTCACAGACCTAGAACAAACTCTCCAAAAATTCATCTATATATAAAAAGTAAAGCGACCAGAACAATGGAATGAGCAGAATGACCAAAACGACTGGGCGCTATGACGTGCACTGCGGTGGCCAACGGTGTGATCAGGGCCCCGATCAACTCCCTGCTACCTCCTGCGACCCCTCCCCCAGCCAGCCCTGGCTCCGATCAGCCCCCAATATTACATTTGGGGGTGGGGCCAGATGACTAATTGCCCGTGGCCCTTCCCCCACTATTGGCCTCCCCACCCCTGATCAGCCTTCCCACCTATTGGCCTCCCCACCAACTGTGTGC
This sequence comes from Myotis brandtii, assembly GCF_000412655.1. NCBI lineage: Eukaryota > Metazoa > Chordata > Mammalia > Chiroptera > Vespertilionidae > Myotis > Myotis brandtii. Next base: position 1,631,283 of record NW_005361459.1, on the reverse strand, counting down.
AGCCCCGCCCCTGGGCCCTTGATTGCTCCCCCCCATTGGGGGCAGGGCCAGCTGGCCAACCTCCTGCATCCCCTCTCCTCTGCCGGCCCGGCCCCAATGGCCCCAATTGGGGCGGGCTGGCTGGACCCTACCAGTGCATGAATTCGTGCACTGGGCCTCTAGTATGGAAAAAAGAAAGACCCTGAATAGCCACAGCAATCTTGAAAAAGAGGAACAAAGTTGGAGGGATCACAATACCAAATATCAAGCTATATTACAAAGCCTCTGTCCTCAAAACTGCCTGGTACTGGCACAAGAACAGACATACAGATCAATGGAACAGAACAGAGAACCCAGAAATCAACGCAAGCCATTATGCTCAATTAATATTTGACAAAGGAGGTAAGAGCATACAATGGAGTCAAGACAGTCTCTTCAATAAATGATGTTGTAAAAGGACTTGTATGCATGCATGTAAGCATAACCAATGGACACAGACACTAGGGTGGTGAGGGCATTGGACAGATACATGCAAATAAATGAAACTAGACCATCAACTTACACCACACAGAAAAATAAACTCAAAGTGGATAAAGGACTTAAATGTAAGATTGGAAACCATAAAAATCTTAGAAGAACCCATAGGCAGCAAAATATGAGACAGATGCAGCAATATCTTTACCGATACAGCTCCTAGAGCAGTGATGGCGAACTTATGACACGCGTGTCAGAGGTGACACGTGAACTCATTTTTTTGGTTGATTTTCCTTTGTTAAATGGCATTTAAATATCTACACTAATAAAAGAGAAACATGGATTAGCGTACGACC
>NW_005361459.1:1610661-1630224 GCF_000412655.1 Myotis brandtii | reverse complement strand
GCGTGTCAGCATTTTGAAAAACCCTAACTTAACTCTGGTGCTGTGTCACATATAGAAATTTTTTGATATTTGCAACCATAGTAAAACAAAGACTTATATTTTTGATATTTATTTTATATATTTAAATGCCATTTAACAAAGAAAAGTCAATAAAAAAAATGAGTTCGTGTGTCACCTCTGACATGCGTGTCATAGGTTCGCCATCACTGCCCTAGGCTATAGAGAAGAATTGAGATAATGAAGGAGGGGCGGGGATGAATGGATGCTTTTTTAACTTTGGCTTTTCAATTGGAATTGCTTTATGAAGATCTGAACAGGACCTTTTGCTGGACAAATGAGAGCCTAAACACATCGGGCTTGGAAAATAAGGGACATCCTGCAATTTCTTTTTTTTTTTACATTCTTTATTGTGTAAAGTATTACATATAGCATTACATATGTCTCCTTTTCCCCCATTGACCTCTCCCTGGCAACCCCCACTCCGCAGCACAGCCCCTCACCTCCCTAGTGTCTGTGTCCATTGGTTATGCTCATTATATTCTACAAATGAGTGAGATCATGTGATATTTATCTATCATCAACTGGCTTATTTTGCTTAGCATAATCTCTCCATGTCCATCCATGCTGTTGCAAATGGTAAGAGTACTTTCTTTTTCACAGCAGCATAGTATTCCATTGTGTAGATGTACCACCATTTTTTATCCACTCATCTGCTGATGGGCACTTAGGCTGTTTCCAAATCTTAGCTATTATAAATTGTGCTGCTATGAACATAGGGATGCATATATCCTTTCTGATAGGTGTTTCTGATTTCTTGGGATATATTTCTAGAAGTGGGATTACTGGGTCAAATGGGAGTTCCATTTTTAATTTTTTGAGGAAACTCCATGCCGGGGCTGACTGGCAGACCCTGAGTGATGGATGAACAGATTGCTCTAACACACATTTCTGTGAAAGAGAGGGCTATTGCCCATCAGTACTTGGCTATTGCCACCAAGTAGCCTTGTTTGCCTGCCTCCTTTGGCTTTTACTGCTATAACAGCTTGAACTAAAGTTAACCTCTAGATACAATTAGCAAGGTAGGGATCTTTGAGAAAGTATATGCTTCTACAAGGTCGCAATGTCTACAATCTAAACATTGAGATTCTAGCAAAACATCCCAGGGCATCAGACTTGTTTGGAAAAGTCAAGGTAGGGGCTGCCGCCTTCGGCAAGGTTCCCTCAGAGGCCCCGACCTTTCAGAGAATCCTCCTTACAGACGTTCCAACTAAGTCCTGTGCTTCCCCACCACTCCATACTGTTTTCCACAGTGGCTGCACCAGTCTGCATTCCCACCAGCAGTGCACAAGGGTTCCTTTTTCTCTACATCCTCACCAGCACTTGTCATCTGTTGAATTGCTGCTAATAGTCATTCTGACAGGAGTGAGATGGTATCTTATTATAGTTTTGATTTGCATCTCTCGGATAATTAGTAACTTTGAGCATATTTTCATATGTCTCTTGACCTTCTGTATGTCTCCTTTTGAAAAGTGTCTAGGTTCTTTGTCCATTTTTTTATTTGATTGTTTATCTTCCTTTTGTTAAGATGTATGAATTCCCTATATATTTTGGAGAATAGGCCCTTATCGGGATATAACATTGGCAAATACACTGAGTGGCCAAATTATTATGACCACCTGACGTTTGTAGGCAAATTAGCCGTACACTGCATTGTATGAAATATGGAACCTGAAGGCCTGTTCGAACACCTTTGCTGTCTGCAGTTACCAAGATAAAACGTTTCCAATTCACACAGGAACACAAGGATTGGACAGTCGAGCATTGGAAAAAAGTCATGTGGTCCGATGAATCATGTTACCAGTTGCATCATGCAGATGGCAGAGTGAGAATTTGGCAGAAACAGCATAAAAGCATGCACCCCACATGCATGAGTACAACCCTTCAAGCTGGCGGGGGCAGTATTATGGTTTAGGGCATGTTTTCCTGGCATGATTTGGGCCCTTTAATTTGTGTGGAACAACATCTGAATAGCACAACATACCTAAGTCTCGTTGCTGATCAAGTTCATCCTATCATGCTGATGGCGTATCCCAATGGAGATGGCTTCTTCCAACAAGACAATGAGCCATGCCATAGTGCTCGTATTGTGCAGGAGTGGTTTCAAGAACATGAGGGAGACTTTACCTTGCTTAGGTGGCCCCCACAATCACCAGATCTCAATGCAATTGAGCATTTGTGGGACGAAGTTAAAAGAGCCATCAGGCAGGTGGTTCCACAACCATCAAATCTCACAGAACTGGACAGTGCTATGCATCAGGCATGGTGTCAGATGCCTTGCATCACCTTTCAACATCTCGTGGAGTCAATGACAAGAAGAATCGCCGCAGTATTGAAGGCAAAGTTGGCCCAACAAAGTACTGATGGGGTGGTCATAATAATCTGGCCACTCACATTCAAATATATCCCACGTTCAAAGGCTGTTAAATCGCATTGTTTACTCATATCTTCAGAAAAAAATCACTTCTACTGTCATGGTAAACAACCTGCTTCCCTATTTATAATGGTCTGGCTGTCTAGCACAGCGGTTCTCAACCTGTGGGTCGCGACCCCTTTGGTGGTCGAACGACCCTTTCACAGGGGTCGCCTAAAGACCATCCTGCATATCAGATATTTACATTACGATTCATAACAGTAGCAACATTACAATTATGAAGTAGCAACGAAAATAATCTTATGGTTGGGTCACAACATGAGGAACTGTATTTAAAGGTCCAGAAGGTTGAGAACCACTGCTCTAGCAACTTCAGCGCGAAATTATAGCTAATTTGCCTACAAACGTCAGGTGGTCATAATAATTTGGCCACTCAGTGTATTTGCCAATGTTATATCCCGATAAGGGCCTATTCTCCAAAATATATAGGGAATTCATACATCTTAACAAAAGGAAGATAAACAATCAAATAAAAAAATGGACAAAGAACCTAGACACTTTTCAAAAGGAGACATACAGAAGGTCAAGAGACATATGAAAATATGCTCAAAGTTACTAATTATCCGAGAGATGCAAATCAAAACTATAATAAGATACCATCTCACTCCTGTCAGAATGACTATTAGCAGCAATTCAACAGATGACAAGTGCTGGTGAGGATGTAGAGAAAAAGGAACCCTTGTGCACTGCTGGTGGGAATGCAGACTGGTGCAGCCACTGTGGAAAACAGTATGGAGTGGTGGGGAAGCACAGGACTTAGTTGGAACGTCTGTAAGGAGGATTCTCTGAAAGGTCGGGGCCTCTGAGGGAACCTTGCCGAAGGCGGCAGCCCCTACCTTGACTTTTCCAAACAAGTCTGATGCCCTGGGATGTTTTGCTAGAATCTCAATGTTTAGATTGTAGACATTGCGACCTTGTAGAAGCATATACTTTCTCAAAGATCCCTACCTTGCTAATTGTATCTAGAGGTTAACTTTAGTTCAAGCTGTTATAGCAGTAAAAGCCAAAGGAGGCAGGCAAACAAGGCTACTTGGTGGCAATAGCCAAGTACTGATGGGCAATAGCCCTCTCTTTCACAGAAATGTGTGTTAGAGCAATCTGTTCATCCATCACTCAGGGTCTGCCAGTCAGCCCCGGCATGGAGTTTCCTCAAAAAATTAAAAATGGAACTCCCATTTGACCCAGTAATCCCACTTCTAGAAATATATCCCAAGAAATCAGAAACACCTATCAGAAAGGATATATGCATCCCTATGTTCATAGCAGCACAATTTATAATAGCTAAGATTTGGAAACAGCCTAAAAGCCCATCAGCAGATGTGTGGATAAAAAATGGTGGTACATCTACACAATGGAATACTATGCTGCTGTGAAAAAGAAAGTACTCTTACCATTTGCAACAGCATGGATGGACATGGAGAGATTATGCTAAGCAAAATAAGCCAGTTGATGATAGATAAATATCACATGATCTCACTCATTTGTAGAATATAATGAGCATAACCAATGGACACAGACACTAGGGAGGTGAGGGGCTGTGCTGCGGAGTGGGGGTTGCCAGGGAGAGGTCAATGGGGGAAAAGGAGACATATGTAATGCTATATGTAATACTTTACACAATAAAGAATGTAAAAAAAAAAAGAAATTGCAGGATGTCCCTTATTTTCCAAGCCCGATGTGTTTAGGCTCTCATTTGTCCAGCAAAAGGTCCTGTTCAGATCTTCATAAAGCAATTCCAATTGAAAAGCCAAAGTTAAAAAAGCATCCATTCATCCCCGCCCCTCCTTCATTATCTCAATTCTTCTCTATAGCCTAGGGCAGTGATGGCGAACCTATGACACGCATGTCAGAGGTGACACACGAACTCATTTTTTTTATTGACTCTTCTTTGTTAAATGGCATTTAAATATATAAAATAAATATCAAAAATATAAGTCTTTGTTTTACTATGGTTGCAAATATCAAAAAATTTCTATATGTGACACAGCACCAGAGTTAAGTTAGGGTTTTTCAAAATGCTGACACGCTGAGCTCAAAAGGTTCGCCATCACTGGTGTATCCCAATGAAGATGGCTTCTTCCAAAGCTTCCCTGGGAGCAGCAGAAGACATTTGAATTTCCCAGGACAAGTGAAGAAGAGCCAAAAACCTGGGTTTTCTAGATGTAGACTAGATGTGGGCTGTCTGATCTCTGCTCCTCTGAGCACAGCTAACTCCAGCAGAGAGTGGAGTCTCTCAACCCTTAACCCTTAGCTCCACTTTGAAGCTTTCAAAAAAGCTCATAGAAAGTCAACCTGAATTTAACTCCAGACACAAAGGAAGAGAAAGCTCAACAGAGAAGACAGGACATGATCTGGTCCTTGAAGGACAGGTAGGGTTTGGGAGGGGGAGAGGCAGCAGAAGGGAGGGAGATGGTTGAGGAAATGCTCAGGGAAAGGAATGTGTTGTCTTTTCAGTGGTCAATGAGGAAACCAGCCAAGTGAGGATAGAGGGTTTGCCCACACAAATGTGGGAGAGAATTCTGGTGCCATGCTCTTTCCTCTTTGCCATCCTCATCACACTTCATTAAAATGACTTATTGAAGTCTCCATTTTCCCAGCCAGTTGTAAGCCCATGAGAGCAGAAACTGAGTCTAACTTAGCTCACCCCTGACCTGTATCTCTAGGGCCTGATTATATATATTAAAGAAATGAAGAAATGGATCAATGAGAGAGTGGGTGGACTTATTGGGAAAGGTAAGTTATGGGCATATTTTGAAAGTAGGAATAGGTTCCATTGAAAGTTTTGAATGGGGATGTTTTAGGGAAGAATAACCTGAGGGGTTAAAGAGAGAGAGCAGGTGTGATGGAGGCCAATGAGGAGGCAATTTGGGGTTAGGGAGGCATCAATTAGTGAAGCCCTAGACTCAGCTATTATCAGTGGGGATGACACCAAAAAGAAGGCACAGTCAGGAGATGAATTAAACAAGTGCTCCACAAACATTTTCACCTTGTGAATTCTTCTGGTGGTTTCTGCAATTCTTAAGATTCTTCCTAATTTTCCCACCTTCAGAATAATAGTAAAATTCTTAAAAGATTCCAAACAATTAAAAAGAGGAGAGAAAAAGCCTTAACTTCCCACTGTTTGTCCATCTGGCTCAGCTTTGGAAAGATGGGCAGAAGGCAAACCCAAGAGGGGGGTAGGGGCAAGGGTGTGTGTGGGAGGGGGAGCTGAAGGGGTGGGCTCTGGGTCTGGAACAGTGAGAGGGCTAGGCCAGAGGGCAGTGCTGAGCATTCACCTCTTTGGAAAAGCTGGAAATTCCTGACTTCACTAGTAGGAAGTGAGAGTTATAAGAGGAGAAAAGATTGGTAACTTTTTATTTTCTGTTCAGTTAAAAACCATGACTACATATGCTTTTTGAAATGGTTACACATAATGTTTTAAGGATTTTAAATTCCTCTCTAAGGACAAACCTCAAAGGATATATGCCCCAAGGGAATATACCTGCTTTGAAGAACAAGGTCAGAGGTTGGAGCTGAATATTTCCTCAGAAATGCAAACAATTCTCTTCAGATTAAAGGTTGTTGCATTGGGTTATATTTTGCCTTGTTGTAACTTCAGGTGTTCCAAAGACCAGTGTTTAGATAAGATCTACTTTTATGGATATATGTAAACAACAGAAGCCTGACATTTCCAGTTACCACTGCAGAAAGGGATTAGAACTGGGTCCAGATGGGAAGAACACTGCATGATTTTATAAGCCTGGAATCTACACATTTGTAGTTCATATTATATCTTGTTTGTTTTGGTCATGGTTAGTAGCAAAACCTTGCAGACAAAATAAGCCTGTATGCCTGTCTTTAGCATAGCAAGCTGGGGAAGCTGGACTCTATTCAGTCAGGCCTGGGGAAAAAGAACCAGAGGGGACCCAGAGGTGTGGCGAGCCACAAAGAAGTGATGTAAGCCAGCTGGTCTTGGGGCCTTTGTCAATGAAGGAAAAGGAGAACATCCTAATTAGAGGCTGTAATGGTTAATTTTATGTGTCAACTTGGCTGGGCCACAGTGCTCAAATATGTGGTCAAACATTATTCTGGATGTTTCTGTGAGGATGTTTTTGGATGACATTAATATTTAAATTGGTGGGCTTTGAGTAAAGCAGATTGCCCTCTGGTTGGTTAACCTCATCCAATCAGTTGAAGGCCTGAATAGAACAAAAGACTGATGTCCCTCAAGCAAGAAGGAATGTTATCGGCTGATGGCCTTTGGACTTGAACTGCAATATTAACTCTTCCCTAAGTCTCCAGCCTGCTGGCCTACCTTTCAAAATTTGGACTTGCTTGAGTCCATAATCATATGAGCCAATTCCTCAAAGTAAATATCTTTCTGTATATACATGTACATCCAATTGGTTCTGTTTCCCCAGAGAACCCTGACTAGAGGCCTAGTTATGGCAGCTCCACAGATTTCCAGACCACTATTGCTAGGACTGTGCCCAGATAGGAGGAGAAGCTAGCTAGAGCAGGTAGACTCTTCAGAGGTAGTGTCCCTAACTAACTCTGTTGATCACTCCTGCTTGCTTTAGTAATCTGTGCTATTAGCAAAGCTTGGAAGAGTGCAAACCACAGACAATTTCAAGCAAGCTGGAAGTTTAGAGAAAAGTCTTTGCATCATTTATTAGAAGACTAGTAGCCTTGCACACGAATCTGTGCGCCAGTAGTTCTCTGCGGGGCCTGGCTGCTCTGTGCCTGCTGCCCAGAGGCTCTCCATGGCCCAGAGGCTCTCCGCGGCCCAGAGGCCCATCCATGGCTGGGCACGGAACGCTTGCCTTGTTGTCAGGGCGATGAGGCAAGCATTCCCCCATCCCAACCCTCTCTGTGCCTGCTGCCCAGAGGCTCTCCATGGCTGGGGTTGAACTCTTGCCTTGTTGCTGTGGTGACGAAGCAAGCATTCAGCCAAGCCATTCATGCTGCCCGCTCTCAGCAGCTGCTCCCCTCCCCCCCGGGACTTGGGGACTCCGGCGGGGCTGAGAGGACTGGGCGCCGCCATGTTGGGGTTATGGGCACTGCCATCTTTGTGACAGAGTGATGGTTAATTTGCCTATTACCCTTTTATTAGATAGGATGTTTGCACATTATTTAAATCAAGGATGCCATAATGATTACTTGCCAAATATGATTCCCTTGACTTGAGATTAGAAACAGATATGAAACAGTCCAGGACCCCTCGCTCCTTACCACCCGCCTGCTCACTGCTCCTTACTGCTTGGCTTGCTGCTCCTTAGTGCTGCCTGGGAGAGGCTTCCGCCACGCTGCTGCACTCACCAGCCCTGAGCATGGCTCTGGCTGAGCAGTACTCCCCCTGTGGGAGCGCACTGACCACCAGGGGACAGCTCCTGCATTGAGTGTCTGCCCCCTGGTGGTCAGTGTGCATCATAGTGACCAGTTGTTAGACAGTTCAGTCAATTTGCATATTAGCCTTTTATTATATAGGATTCCTGGTTGCTACCCCAGTTCTTCCAGAGAATGGATTTTCCTTCTTTGGATCTCAGTTTCCCTGGGCTATATCAGGTACCTGCTACTAGGTTTCCCCAGTTCTGATGCTAATCACATGTCCATTACCTGTTTACAGCACTTGGCTTAGATATGACTCTAGATCCTAGGCTTCATCTAAGCCATCACCAAATAGGAATTTTACCTTGCATTTCCTTCTCAGCCTGTTTTGGACATAATTTAAATAACTGACCTCGGGTGTTGCTGTGTGTATGTTCTAATATTGAGCTTTCCCCTTGCCCTGAGGGACCTCTTGGACTCTAGATCTTGGCTTTTCTGGATCTTTCTGTTCTTCCCAACAGTTCCCAATTGTTGGGAATGAATTGTGGATACAATTCCCTAAGCCTAAGGATGTGTAGTAATGGGTATCAGAAACATGCTCAAAAGCCTAGATTTTCTATATTGGGAGATTCAAAGTCCCCACCCCCCCCCCCCCCCACACACACACATTGCAAATCAAAGACCAGCTGTACTCTACCAAGAAAAAGCCCAAATGTATTCATGCCAGGTGGGGTCCTACTCCTGTGATGTAAATGCAGGCCTCTGTCATAAATAGATCCAATATGGTCCCCCAAAGATATCCACACCAAATACTGAAACCTGGGCATAACTTACATGGCAAAAGGTGACTTGGCAGTATACTTTAGGCTCTTGACCCTAATATAGATTATCCAGGTGGGCCAATCTAATCATCTGAGCCCTAAAAAGCAGAGAATGTTCTCTGAATGGAGTCAGAGAGACAGCAGAAGGGGAGGTCAGATTGCTTCTAGTTGTGACAGGGTTTCAATGTGCCTTTGCTGGCTCTGAGATGTAGGGTCCATGTGCAAGGACTCAAGAGAGCCATCTAGGAGCTAAGGTCCCCAGGTGGCAGCCAGCAAGGACACAGGCACCTCACTTCTACAACCACAAGGAACTGAATTCGGCCAACACTCTGAGTAAGCTTGGAAGCAGATTCTTTTTCAGAGTCCCCAGCAAGGAACACAGCCCTGCTGATAGCTTGATCTCACCCTGTGAGATTCTAAAGAGAGGACCCAGCCAAGCCCCACTGTACCCAGACCTCTGAATTACAGAATTGTGTGATAATGCATGGTGTGGTTTTAAGCTACTAAATTTGTGGTGGTTTGTTCTGGCAACAGTAGAAAACTAATACAGGCTTTTGTCAAGGTAAGAGTCTTTGGGAAGATTTGTCATTTCCTCTTATCTTCAAGAGTCCAGGGCTGCACAGCCCCTCTCTGAAGCTCATCCCTGTCTGCGTGGTTAGAGAGGAGAACCCCATGAGCCAAGAGGGTGGGTTTTCATCTCTGCCTCACAACAGCTTTCTTCCTGGTTAGAAGCTTTCCTGAGAACAACACTTTGGATTTCGGCAGCCTTCCTGCTGAGCCAGAATGTGGTCATTTCATCACCCCTCCAGGGAGGTTGCCCAGCTGAACCAGATTCTAAGGAAGCTGTCATAAAAATGCAGACATTCATTTCATGTATCTACCACCTCCAGCTGCAAAGTAGAGCGGTGCTTATTTTGCAACAAAAACAAAGTATCAAGGCAAACATTTCTGAGAAAGACCTGTTACGCAGGTGAGTCACTGAAGACTGCCTCCTTTTCAGCAAAGTGAAATAGTCTTCCACGGAAAAGGGCTGGAACAAAGGGCTCTGGTGGTTTTGTCCTGCATTCCCAGCGAATGAGTGGTTTGCTTTCTTGGGCAGAACCCAATGCTAATGAGGTCAACCTCAGGGATTGGCTCTCTAGTCAGGCCAGTTAGCTTCAGTCTGTTCCATGGAGAAAGACTCCATCTAATTAAAAATGCCTTTACTGAGCACCTAATATTTGCCAGGCCTTGTGCTAGGGGCCAGGGGGACAAAGAAAACCGAAGTCAGATCCTGCTCACAAAAATTCACAATGTAGTGAGAAGATGGGCCTGTAAATAACAATCTCTAATATAGAGAAGGATGAACTGATGTTATCTGAAGGTATGGGAAATCTTCTATGTACAGAGGCAGGAGATGTTAATTCAGCCTGCGTATTCCAGAGGGGGTTTCACAAGAAAGATGCCATTTGAGCTAGACTTTGATGGAGAGGCAGGGACAAATAATTGATGACATATATTTGGTGCTTTACATTTTGTATCTTTAATTCAGTGGAACTTTGATAGGCAGAGCATGATAAAGGTATTTTAATGTAGGAAACTGTAGGGTTAGGCATAAATTATCATTAAGAAGTAAAAGTTCATGATGCTTCCTTGAATAGGTGTTCCCATTAATCACTAAGGTTTTATTGCTTTTGTTGTATCTAGGTCCTCTCAGTGGATAGGAAATAGATCCCAATATGTACTTTCATTTATGTCTATACTAGTGGCCTGGTGCACAAAATTCATGCATGGGGTGGGGGTTGTTCCTAGCCCGGCCTGCCCCCTCTCCAACCTGGGACCCCTCAGGGGATGTCCACCCAGCAGTTGGACATCCCTCTCAAAATCCAGGACCACTGGCTCCTAACCATTCACCTCCCTGCCTGCCGGATTGCCCCTAACCACTCTGCCTGCTGGCCTGATCACCCCTAACTGCCCCCCCCCCCCCGCCCCCCCCCCCCCCCCCCCCCCCCCCCCCCCCCCCCCCCCCCCCCCCCCCTCCTGCCGGCCTGCTCACCCCTAACCGCCTCTGCCTTGGCCCTGCCACCATGGCTTTGTCCAGAAGGACGTCCAGAAGGTCTCCTGGCCTAATTAGCATATTACCCTTTTATTAGTATAGATTTATTCCTATGCCCGTCTATACATATTGAAATCTATGAGTTCATACCAATGTGTTTAATTCCAAACAATACCTTAGGGTTCAGTTTAGTTTTTCCCCATTTCCACATTTGTAACTCCATTCTTCAGCAGTGGAATGTAGCCTGTTTCAATCTGTTCTGGTTGCTATAACAAAAATAATATAATAGATTGGGTGGCTTATAAACAACCAAAATTTATTCCTCAGTTATGGAGGCAGTGAAGTCCATGTTCAAGGTGCTGGCACACTCAGTGTCTGATGTGAGCCTGCTTCCTGATTCATAGGGAGCTGTCTTCTTGCTGTCCTCACATGGCAGATGGGCTAAGGGAGCCCTCTTTATCAGGCCACTAATCTCATTCAAGAGGGTTCTACCCTCATTATCCAATCATTTTCCAAATGCCCCACTTCCAAATACCATCATATTGGGGATTAGGTTTCAACATAAGAATTTTGGGAGGACACAAGCATTCAGTCTAAAGCTGGGGTCCTCAAACTTTTTAAACAGGGGGCCAGTTCACCGTCCCTCAGACCGTTGGAGGGCCGGACTATAGTTTTTAAAAAAAACTATGAACAAATTCCTATGCACACAGCGGCGGCAAAAACACCCGGCGGGCCGGATAAATGTTTTCGGCGGGCCGCATGTGGCCCGTGGGCCGTAGTTTGAGGACCCCTAGTCTAAAGCATGGCCCTATGTGAATGGCATAGCTGGAGAATAACGTATGCTGCAACAGAGAGGACATATGCAAAAGGGGGTTTGGGATCTGCTTAGGAATGACCTTGAGGGTCATGATAAGATAAAAACTTTACCTTTTCAGGGGTGGGCAAACTTTTTGACTCGAGGGCCACAATGGGTTCTTAAACTGGACCGGAGGGCCGGAACTAAAGCATGGATGGAGTGTTTGTGTGAACTAATATAAATTCAAAGTAAACATCATTACATAAAAGGGTACGTTTTTTTTTTTTTTTTTTTTTTTTAGTTTTATTCATTTCAAACGGGCTGGATCCGGCCCGCGGGCCGTAGTTTGCCCACGGCTGTTTTAGATACTGGTGAGTTATTCAAGGTTTCTGAGCAAAGAATAATAAAATTTAACAAGAAGAGTAATATTAAGACAAATTTAAATAGAACTAAATAAGGCTTTTAGGTAGAAAAGAAAAGACCAGGGGAAATTTTTTCAGACTTGTAAAAATTCTCTTGAATTATGTTTAACTTAGTTACACGATAACTCCACTCAATATTCATTTCCGTCCCACTGAGGTGCCTGACTGTGATGAACTAAGCATATTCCTCCACTCTCTGGTTTGCCTTTTACTTGGAAACTGAAAGTCTCAGTGAATGGCTGTAGAAGATTCCTAGTGCATACATTTTTTTTTTCACTATCCATGTTGGTAAGCATGATCCATTTTATTTACCCAGGAGCAAGATTTCTATGTATGTATTTTATAAATGGACTGGAGGCCTGGCCCATGAAATTCGTGTGCTGGTATGGTTCCTAGGCTTAGCCTGCTATCAGGGCCATCTTCCCTGGCTGCCTGCAGCTGGCCCCACCCCCCACCACCAACCACCCCTGGTTCCCTGTTCGCCATCAGGTGATCAGAGCCTGATGGCCGGGGGAAGGAACTGAGAGGTCAGCCATTCTTGCTCGCTCTCCAGCCTGACGCCTGCTGCTGGTCACACTCTGTGTGTGGGGTGATTGGCAGATCCAGGGCCTTGGCCTGGTGCCAACCACATCTCCCACCACCCACCCCCGGTTCCCCGTTTGCCATCAGACAATTGGAGCCTGCTGGCTGGGGAAAGGGACCAAGAGGTGGTCAGTGGGCCTCATAGTGACTGGTCATGTTGCAGAAGACCAAAGAAATACCAAGCACGCTTCCTAGAGAAAGGGAGGGACCCCATTTATTAGCACTAGTGGACTCCAGGAATAATTTCCAAATCAGAGTGAAGAAACACACAGAGGGCTTCACTTTTTATAACCTTTTGGGGTCTTTGTCTTGCAGATATGGTTCCGCCCCCATTTGTGGGCTTACAGGAAGGCCCCAGGTGTTGGGGGTCCCCAGGCCATATCTGATGATCTGCCGTGGGGCCAGCGATAACGACCTTCCCCTTCTCCCCCCCAGGGCAGTGCATTGTTCACAGTTTTTATGGCCTGACAGTCGAGTGGTCATTCTGGTCATTCCACCATTAGGGTCAATTTGCATACTACCTTTTTATTATATAGGATAGAGGCCTGGTGCATGGGTGGGGGCCACCTGGCCTGCCCTGATGGGGGCCCCTGATTGGGGTCGGGGTCCCTGCTGGGGGATGAGGCCAGCCGGGGTGAGGGGCCACAGGGGGTTTTCAGGCCAGCCATGCCCCAATCGGGGTGGGGGTCCCTGATGGGGGGTGGGGCCAGCTGGGGCCAGGGGCTGTGGTCATTCTGGTCTCTGGTTGTTCTGGTCGTTATGCCGTTTCAGTTGCTGGGCTTTTATTATATAAGATAGTATTTGTAATAATGGGTGTGGGATTGTTAGAGGACACTGGCATCCTTTTTCAACAATTATGAATGAATCATGGAGCTTTTGATGGCAAATAATTGAAAACTAACACAACAAGCTTAAAAAACAAGGAATTGTAATAAATCTTGTAACTGGAAGGCTGGGTTCTGAACTGACTTAATCCCGTGGCTCTGAACCCATTTGCCTGGATCCTATTGGTTCTGCTTTCCTCCCAGGCTTGTAGTAAAATCATTACACTGTCTGGATCACACCTCAATGCCTGACATTATCCAGAAGAGAAAGCTTTCTTCCAGAATCTTTTCAGGAGGAGACTAACTTTCATAAAAATTTCTTGCAGTGGTCTCTTTTTATCTTAAGCAAAAAGCTTTTACTTTTTTCTTTTATTTCATTTTGTTTCTTGTTTTAGAAGCAATCAAATTTACAAAAAGGCTACAGAACATTACAAATATTTTTTTTTCTAAACTAGTTGAGAGCAATTTGTCAACTTGAAGTTCCATCCACCAGAATAATTTGTTTCTATGGAAAAAGACATTCTCCTACAAATTTTCACCCACAGACTCCATTCAAGTTTAGCTACTAATCCCAATAATCTTATATAATAAAACCCTAATATGCAAATTGACCAAATGGTGGAACAACCTGTCCCTATGACGTGCACTGACCACCAAGGGGCAGATGCTCAATGCAGGAGCTGCCCCCTGAAGGTCAGTGTGCTCCCACAGGGAGAGTGCTGCTCAGGCAGAAGCCAGGCTCATGGCTGGTGAGTACAGCAGTGGTGGCGGGAGCCTCTCCCACCTCTGCTGCAGGCGGGCAGTAAGGAGCAAGGGGTCCCGGACTACGAGAGCCCTGGACTGTGAGAGGGATGTTTGACTGCCAGCTTAGGCCTGATCCCCAGGGGGAGTGGCCCTAAACCGGCAGGTGGACATCCGCCGAGGGATCCTGGACTGCGAGAGGGCACAGACCGGGATGAGGGACCACCTCAGTGCATGATTTTTGTGCACTGGGTCTCTAGTGTCCTTTATAGGACTTTCATTACTTCAATGTTTAAAAAGAGTATAGCCCAGTTATTTTATGGAATTTGGGTTTATATGATATTTCCTCATGGTTGTATTTGGGTTTCACATCTTTGGCAGAAATGGCACAAGGGTGATGTTATGTTTGTCTCCTTGTATCCTATCATCTGACACATGATTTAAATTTGTTTAATCATTGGAGATGCTTATTTTGATCATTGGGTTAAAGTTGTATCTGCTAGGCTTCTCCACTATAGAGTTACTCTATTTCCTTTTGTAATTAATAAGTATTTTGAAGAGAAGTGCTTTGAGATAATGTGGATTTATACTTCTGCATCAAAATTTCAATATAATTATCTATGTATGTATTTATATCAGTATGGACTCATGGTTTCCTATTTCAATGGTTTACAATCTGTAACAACTACAGTGGGGCCTTGACTTACGAGTGTCCCGACTAACGAGTTTTTCGAGATACGAGCCATCTCTCGGCCGATTTTTTGCTTTGAGTTGTGAGCTAAAATTCAGGTCATGAGCCAGCTTCAGATACCCCATCGCTAGTTGGCGCAGCAAACGTCACAGTGAACGCCACAACATCAGCCCAGCATCACGTGTCTCACTCGTTCACTTTTTGATTTGACATATGAGTAATTTGAGTTATGAGCTCTGTCACGGAATGAATTAAACTCGTAAGTCAAGGCCTCACTGTATTATTTATTTTGATGATCAGAGTATTCCTGATTTGGCAGTGGTAGACCATTTAAACTGGTTTCTGTGTCCTTTTGAAATGTCCTCTAATTTGGGGGCATTTCCTTACTTTCTGGTAGAACAAGATGTTTCTAACTCATCTTGTCCTTTCCCTGCTTGAATCTTCAAATCAACCATTTCTGCAAGAAGCCCTGGCCCCATTTAGTGCAGAATAATATTTAGAAGAAAACATTTGGGTACTATGCATTTTTATTGCTACTGGGTGCAATTGCTTCTAGATTCTCTCAGTGGACAGGGCAAGGGAATATATCCTGATATATATATATATTTGTATTTATTTACATTTGTATTTACCTCTACATTGACACACACACACACACACACACACACACACACACACATATATATATTAGAGGCCCGGTGCACGAAATCCATGCACTTGGGGGAGGGAGGTGTCCATCAGCCCGGCCTGCACCCTCTCACAGTTGGCCCTTAGCACTACTGCTGCAGAGGTGGGAGAGGCTCCCGCCACCGCTGCTGCATTAGCCAGCCATGAGCCCGGTTCAGGGCTTCTGGCTGAGCAGCGCTTCCTCTGTGGGAGCGCACTGACCACCAGGGGGCTGCTCCTGAGTTGAGCATCTGCCCCCCTGCTGGTCAGTGTGCGTCATAGCGACCAGTTGTTCTGCTGTTCGGTCAATTTGCATATTAGCCTTTTATTATATAGGATCCACCTGTCTCCATGAGTTCACACTGTCTCCAATTCCAAAATACCAAGATGTTCACACTAGTTTCTCCCTTTCCACATTTGTAACTTCCTACTCCAGCAGTGAGAAACTTGGCTCTGATAATTCTCATTATATTTATTTGATTAATTTCCCATATGTAATTAACTTCTCATTGCTGTAGTCCCTTGCTGGATGTCTGGAATCTTCTGTTTGCCTTTCCTCAATCCACTCTTGGTTTACCTGGTAGAAACCTGTTCTACTTTCAAAACTCCAATTAAAAGTTGCCACCTGTATACATTTTTTTTTGGCTAATTTTGTTTTGGCCCCACTCTACCCTGTACAGATTTTTATCATATATTTTATGCAATTTATTTGTTTGCATGACTAGCTCCTGGTGGGCAGGGGCTAGATCTTATTTACCTCTGAGTCTATACCCAGTGCCAAAATAGTACCTGGCATATGACAGACTCTCAGTTTATGACAAAGTAATAACCATGGAAGGTCTCCACTGAGTGTCAGCTCTGCTGGAGGAAGTGTTCAGACAATGAGGATAGAAGCCAGACTGCTTGGGATGGACACTGGAAGGAAAGGGGCAGCAGTTACCAGTAACATTCTTTACACAGACTTTAATTCTTTAAATCATCAAAGGCTTAGCCAAGCAAAATATGAAATCAATGCATCATAAATTAAAGATTACTGTATTTTACAACATAGAAACAAAAAAAATCTAGAAAAATCTACAAAAAAGGGAAAAAAACAAAATGGGAAAAATACTTGCAATTCATATCACAAGGAGTTAATTGTCTTAATATACAAAGAATCTTACAAATCAGTAAGAAAAAGATCAACCATTCAGTGAGAAAAAGGGGACAGAGGACATAAATGGGCGTTTATTTTTTTTAAGGGGGGGGGGGGGGGAGACTTAACAATAAAAAAAGATATTTAATTATATTTATAGTTAAAAAAGCAAATCAAAACAACAAAGCATGCCAATTTTATGCATCATATTGGCAAAACAAAAATAAGTTCAATAATACCTGGTGTTGGCCCGGGTGACCCAGGTTTAGAGAAACTTGAATCTATCAACACTTTTCTACCAACACTTTGACGGGAGTGAAAATTTCTCCAACACTGTGATAGAGAACGTTGTTGATATTTTTATCATTTTAAAATCACATACTCTAATTCAAGTAATTATATGGGGAAAGGAAAAAGGAAGAGAGACTGGGGTAGGCTGTGACCTCAGAATATATTTATTCTGCCGTGACTAAAGCCATGGGCTCTACTCCAAAATCCTGTTCACATTGTTTCCTGTCCATGGTGGCTGTTTACATTATTGGGCTTTTCTCAGAAGTCAGATATTATCTCTTGGCTCAGGAACCAAGGAATTATGCTTCTCATCATTGGAAAGATGATGCAAGGGGCCTGCCTTTAGTGTGACGTGTTTGCTTGGTTGAGAATTGTTTGTTTCCAGTAATGGAAATGTGTCTGTACTACTCTTTAGTGTGCATTGTTATTGCTAACTCAGCACCCATTCTCCCTTCTTTCCTGAGAAACTTGAAGAAGGCCACACAAAGGTAGTAAGTGGTGGAGAGGATGGAAACCAGAGAAGGTGTACAACAGGGGAACACTAGTCAAAGCTTGGTCTTGTTGGAACGGGATGGTTAGTGTGTTGAAGAACAAGGAAGCTGGAGGATCAGGGAAGTGAAGTGAAGAGGAGAGAATAGGAGGACTCCAAAGGTTTCTCTTGGTGTAGATGATGATACTGATGACTGAGAAGAGGGCATGGGAGGAGGGGCAGATTTGCAGGGCAAGATTATTTAGTTTTGGACTTCCTGTGATTGAGGCATTGGTGGACAAGCACATAGAGACAGCCAATAGGCAGTTGGAGATAAACAGTTGGGGTTCTGGAGAAAGTCTAGACTGTAGATGCAGATTTCTGCCAGTCATTGATCATGGCTGACAGTGAGTGAGGTGACCAGGTAATTAAGGAAAATCCTGCATCTTATGCATGTATTTTAATTTAAGAAATACTTATGTAGCATTTTCTAATAGGCATTTTGAGACTATTTACTCATTTAATATAAATAGAACTTTGAGGAAGATACTATTATTATCCTCATTTTGCAGATGAGAGAGCTGAGGCTAAGAGAAGTTCCCTAACCTGTCCAAGGTCTTGCAGGTCATAGTGACATAGACAGAGTTCTAAACCAGGCTATCTAGCCCCAAAATCCATGCTTTCACTCACTACACTATGCTACACTGCCATTTATCCTGGACACTGATTGTCAATGTGTACTTCAGAAATTTATAGGAGCAAGAATTTCTACCACTTATTCTGTCCTAGGGCCCTAAGACTGTTTGCATACTGACTATTGCTGCCTTACAGGTAAAAGCTGAGATTCCTGTGAGTGGAGGAGCATCACCTGGATTTATGAGTAAAGGTGCCATGTTATCCGTGTGTCTTACTTCTCCACGAATGTAAGATATAGAAAGAACAACAGGAGACCCACAGGGAGGGCCATTGGGCTCACTTGCATTGCTTGTCCACTTTCAGTTAATATCTACTCACATTTTCTATTTCTCCTTCAATGACTTTTGGTTGTTTGTTTTGCCAAGGTTCACATGATGTAAATTTACCACTCCCACAATAAAATTTTTCCAAAACCATTACATGTCAGTGACAGAGAACATATGAAAAGAAGACATTAACAGACATAGATACATTTGAAAACAAGACAAAATTTACATGGTTCAGACATGTAACAGAAACACAACTCAGAGGGACAAGCTGAAGTCATGAGCCTTCTGGATGGGAGTTTATATTCAGCAAAGTCCTGGGCACTAAAAAAACTTCTCTTGTTGGGGGAGGGGATCTGGGCCTGGTTCACTGCATAAAACTAGGTGCTGGAATGGGGCTCCCCTGCAGTGATAGAAGCTGAAAGAATTTAAGGGCTGACTTTATTTTATGTGGGGGTCTCTGGCTTATACAAATACCAGAGAGGTGGGAGGAAGCAGACCCAAATTTGTAACCAGGACCTGGGCCAAGCTGCCTGCTGCCTGGATGATGACGAAATCTGAGATACCCCATTCACTGTAATATGGAAATCCTGAGTCACCAATATAACATTTGGTTCAAGATTGGAAGAGCTGAGAGAGAGGTACATAGAGGTGACCACCAAACTGCTAGGCAGTGAGTGGTAAGTGGTAGATGAGGAAAGAGGAGACACTGAATAAATTTAACTTTGTTAATTATGGTTAATTATGATTGTTAAAAATTGAAGAGTAAAACTAAAAGAACAGAACAGTGTATTCTTTCAAAGCAGCCAAGGAAAGACGGAGAATTAAAGAAAGCATTATTAAAATTTAAGAGAAGTTAAGAAAGGAGAAAAGAAGAAACAAAAGAAAAAACATGGCAAGCCCAAACCACAGGAATATGACAGTAGAAATAAAGATCAAGCATCACAATAAATGTAAATGGTTGAAGCCTTTGAAAGACATAGACTTACGGATTTTATTTTTAAAATTAAATTTAGCTTTGTGCTATTTACAAGAGACACACTTAAAAAAATGACATAGAATACTCAAAATTAAATAGGAAAATTTAATTGAAAAAATTAAATTTACAGACAAATTTTAGGGCTAAGATTCATTAATTGGGATAAAAGGGAACACTCATAAAAAGAAAAGAACAATCTTGTAAGAAGAAGCAACAATAATAAATTTGTATATTATTAAAATACAGTGGGGCCTTGACTTACGAGTGTCCCGACTAACGAGTTTTTTGAGATACCAGCTGTCTCTTGGCCGATTTTTTGCATTGAGTTGATAGAGTAATTTGAGTTAACGA
>NW_005361459.1:1590195-1609888 GCF_000412655.1 Myotis brandtii | reverse complement strand
GCGGGGCTGCCAGCAGACAGGGGACTGGTGGCCACAGCGGGAGGAGCTGGTGGGGGCACGGAGGATGGGCCAAGACCCACCCCTGTGCCCACTGCAGCTTCACAGTCCACAGTTCCTTTCAAGGTGCACAAATTGGTGCACTGGGCCCCTAGTAAGATATAAAGGATTTCAATAGCACAACTAAAAATTGGTTTAATTAGGATTCCTGCACCTAAGAGAGATTATACATTATTTTAAGTACACTTTAAGTATTTAAATATTCACTCTAATTGACATCAATGAATAGATCTTCCGCACAGAAAATCAACAAGGAAACAGTAGACTTTTTAAAATATATATATATTTTTATTGGTTTCAAAGAGAAAGGAAGAGGGAGAGAGAGATAGAAACATCAATGATGAGAGAGAGTCATTGATTGGCTGTCTCCTGTATGTCCTACATTGGGGCCAAGCCTGAAACCCAGGCATGTGCCCTGACTGGAAATTGAAACTGTGACCTCCTGGTTCATAGGTCAATGCTCAACTGCTGAGCCATGCAGGCCAGGTAAAACAGCAGTCTTAAATGACACACTAGATGACATGGGCTTAATTGATATCTTCAGAGCATTTCACCTCAAAGCAGCAGAATATACATTCTTTTCAAGTGCACATGGAACATTTTGTAAAGTAGACAACATGTGATGACACAAAACAAGTCTCAATAAATTTAAGACTGAATTCATATCAAGCATCTTCTCTGACCATAACGGTATGAAACTAGAAATCAATCACAATAAAAATACTGAAAAACACACAAAGATATGGAAGTTAAATAACATGTTACTAAAGAATGATTGGGTTAACAATGAAGTCAGGGAAGAAATCAAAAGATACCTTGAAACAAATGAAAATGATAACATAATGACACAAATTCTATGGGACACAGTGAAAGCAGTCCCAAGAGGGAAACTCATAGCATTACAAGCCTACCTCAAGAAACAAAAAATATCTCAAACAATCTAAATTTATACTTAAAGGAACTAGAAAAAGAACAACAAACAAAGCCCAAAGTGAGTTGAAGAAAAGAAATAATAAAGTCAGAGCAGAAATAAATGAAATGGAGTCTAAAAAAACAACAAAAAAACCAAACACTAATGACAATAAAAACAAGAACTGGTTCTTTGAAAAGATAAACAAGATTGACAAAACTTTAACCAGATTTATCAAGGGAAAACCAGATAGGACCCAAATAAACAAAATCAGAAATGAAAGAAAAGTAACAATTGACTCCACAGAAGTACAAGAGATTGGGAAAAAATATGAACAACTATATGCCAACAATTTGGGCAATCTGGATGAAATGGATAAATTCATAGAAACATACAACTTTCCAAGACTGAATCAGGAAGAATCAGAAAACCTGAATAGACAGATTACAACTAATAAAATTGAAGCAATAAAAAACAAACTACAAACATACAAAAGTCCCAGACTGGATGGCTTCACAGGTGAATTTTACCAAGCATTTAAAGAAGAACTAATACCTATCCTTTCCAAACTGTTCCAAAAAATTTAAGAGGAAGGAAGACTCCTAAGCTCATTTTATAGAGCCAGCATTATCCTAATTCCAAAACCAGATAAAGACACTACAAAGAAAGAAAATTACAGGCCAGTATCCTTGATGAACATAGATGCTAAAATCCTCAACAAAATAATAGCAAACCAGATCCAGCAATATATTAAAAAGATCATATAACATTATAAGTGGGATTTATTCTGGGAATGCAAGGTTGGTACAATATCTGCAAATCAATAAAAATGATAATCAAAATGAAGAATGAAAATCACATGATCGTATCAACAGATGCACAAAAAGCATTCGACAAAATCCACCATCCATTTTGATAAGAACTGTCAGCAAAGTGAAACTAGAGGGAATATACCTCAACAAAATAAAGGTCATATATGACAAACCCACAGCCAACATCATACTCCATGGGCAAAAACTAAAAGCATTTTCCTTCAGATCAGGAACAATGCAGGAATGTCTATTTCTACCACCCTTATTCAACTGGAAGTCCTAGTCACAGCAATCATACAAGAAGAAGAAATAAAAGGCATCCAAATTGGAAAGGAAGAAGTAAAACTGTCATTATTTGCAGATGATATGATATTATACATAGAAAACCTTAAACCTTAAAGATTCCACTAAAAAAACTACCAGATGTAATAAATGAATTCAGTAAAGTAGCAGAATACAAAAGAAATATCCAGAAATTAGTTGCATATCTATCTATCTATCATCTATGATCTTTCTTTGTATTTATTTATTTATTTATTTATTTATTATCTTTAATTCTTACCCAAGGATATATTTATTGGAGAGAGAGAGAGAGAGAGAGAGAGAAATAGTTTCCTTTAAAAAATTAAAAATGAAACTGACTCATGACCCAGGGATTTCACTTCTGGGAATATATCAGAAGAATCCTGAAACACTGACTCGAAAGAATATATGCATTCCTATGTTTATTACAGCATTATTTACAATAGCCAAGTGCCCATCAGTAGATGAGTAGATAAAAAATTGTGGTAAATTTACACAATGGGATATTACTCAGCCATGAAAAAGAAGGAAATCTCTCCTGGCCAGCATGGCTCAGTGGTTGAGTGTCAACATATGAACCAGGAGGTCACAGGTTCGATTCCTTGTCAGGGTATATGCCTGGATTGTGGACTCAAACCCCAGTGTGGGGCATGAAGAAAGCAGTCAATCAATGATTCTCTCTCATCATTGATGTTTTTTTTTTCTCTCTCTCTCTCCCTCTTCTTTCCTCCCTGAAATCAATAAAAATATATTTGAAAAAGAAAGAAATCTTACCTTTTGTGACAGCATGGTAGCCCTGGTGAGTATTATGGTAACTGAAATAAGCTAGTCAGAGAAAGACAAGTACAAACAAACAAAATAGAAGCAGACTCATAGATACAGAAAACAAATTGACAGCTGTTAGAGGTGCGTGGGTTTGGGGGAGTGGGTGAAAAAGATGAAGGGATTAGGCAAATAATAAAATGACTCATAGCCCAGCTGATGTAGCTCAGTGGTGAGCATTGACTCATGAACCAAGAGGTCACTGGTTTATTCCTGGTCACGGCACATGACCGAGTTGCAGGCTCCATTCCCAGTAGAGAGTGTGCAGGAAGCAGCCAATTGATGTTTCTCTCTCATCAATGTTTCTATCTCTCTATCTCTCTCCCTTCCTCTCTCCTAAAAAAATAAACAAAAACATATTTAAAGAAATGGAAACAATTCATAGACACAGATGTTCAACAGTATAGTGATTGCCAGAGGGAAGGGATGGTGGTGGGAAGTAGAAGAGAGTAAAGTGGATAAATGGTGATGGAAGGAGATAAAAAGAAAGATGATAGATAGATAAGATAGATAGATAGATAGATAGATAGATAGATAGATAGATGATAGATAGATAGATAGATAGATAGATAGATAGATAGGCAACTAATTTCTGGACATTTCTTTTGTATCCTGCTACTTTACTGAATTCATTTATTACATCTGGTAGTTTTTTTAGTGGAATCTTTAAGGTTTTCGGTTTTCTATGTATAATATCATATTTATTTATTTATTATCTTTAATCCTTACCCAAGGATATATTTATTGATTTGAGAGAAAGAGAGAGAGAGAGAGAGAGAGAGAGAGAGAGAAACATTGGGTGGTGTTCACTTTGGATATTCACTTTGGGTGCCACCCTCCTTGGGACAGGCGCCAGACACAGGGTTCATGGCTGGTGAGGGCCACTGTGGCGGTGCGAGCCTCTCCCAATCGTGACTGACTAGGCGTGAGCCTGTGGCAGGTGCAGTGGGACCAGCATGAGCAGGAGCGTCAGGCGGTGTTATACTGCAGGTTTCCGCCCAATCCCCGCAGGCCACTCTGAGGGACCCCGCCCATGCATGAATTCATGTACCAGGGCTCTAGTAATAATAAACTACAGTGGGGCCTTGACTTACGAGTGTCCTGACTAACGAGTTTTTTGAGATACCAGCTGTCTCTTGGCCGATTTTTTGCATTGAGTTGATAGAGTAATTTGAGTTAACGAGCTCCTTAACAAGCTCCTTAACGAGCTCGGTCTCGGAACGAATTAAACTCATAAGTCAAGGCCCCACTGTATACACTTAAAATATAAATCAAAAACTAATCACATTACAAATTTATAATGAAATTGAAAGATAAAACTGATAAATATCTATATGTATAAAACCCTAATATGCAAATAGACTGAATGGCGGAACAACCGAACAACCGGTCACTATGACGTGCTGACCACCAGGGGGCGCATGCGAAACATGGCGGGCATTGGCTGTGGCGGGATGGTGGAGCAGGTGGGTGGGGGTGCCAGACCAAGGCGGGGTGCTGGTTGCTGTCATCGGGGCAAGCCCTTGGTGGTTACTGAAAATTCTTTGCTTCCATGTGCCGCAGTACTGCCTGGCGCTTGCACCCACTGCCGGTGCCAGGCACTGGCCCTGATCGCTTGGTGCTGTCAGCGGGTGCAAGCGGTGGTTGCCAGCCCTGATCACCCCTGAGGGCTTCTCCACCTCCCCCTGCTCTTGGGGGTGATCAGGGCCAGCAGCTGCCTCTTGCACCCACTGCTGGTGATGGCCCCACTCGCACCCAATACCAGCGCCAGCCCTGCTTGCACCTGCTGCTGGCACCAGAGCCACCACTCACACCCACTGCTGGCGCTGGCCCCGCTCGCACCCACTACCAGCGCCAGCCCCATGGGCACCCACTGCCAGTGCCTGGTGCTGGTCCCGACTGCCCAACGCCCTCAGTGGGTGCAAGCGGGGCGGGTGCCATCAGCACGTGGAAGTAGTGGCTGTGGGAGCGGGGCTGCCAGCAGACAGGGGACTGGTGGCCACAGCGGGAGGAGCTGGTGGGGGCACGGAGGATGGGCCAAGACCCACCCCTGTGCCCACTGCAGCTTCACAGTCCACAGTTCCTTTCAAGGTGCACAAATTGGTGCACTGGGCCCCTAGTAAGATATAAAGGATTTCAATAGCACAACTAAAAATTGGTTTAATTAGGATTCCTGCACCTAAGAGAGATTATACATTATTTTAAGTACACTTTAAGTATTTAAATATTCACTCTAATTGACATCAATGAATAGATCTTCCGCACAGAAAATCAACAAGGAAACAGTAGACTTTTTAAAATATATATATATTTTTATTGGTTTCAAAGAGAAAGGAAGAGGGAGAGAGAGATAGAAACATCAATGATGAGAGAGAGTCATTGATTGGCTGTCTCCTGTATGTCCTACATTGGGGCCAAGCCTGAAACCCAGGCATGTGCCCTGACTGGAAATTGAAACTGTGACCTCCTGGTTCATAGGTCAATGCTCAACTGCTGAGCCATGCAGGCCAGGTAAAACAGCAGTCTTAAATGACACACTAGATGACATGGGCTTAATTGATATCTTCAGAGCATTTCACCTCAAAGCAGCAGAATATACATTCTTTTCAAGTGCACATGGAACATTTTGTAAAGTAGACAACATGTGATGACACAAAACAAGTCTCAATAAATTTAAGACTGAATTCATATCAAGCATCTTCTCTGACCATAACGGTATGAAACTAGAAATCAATCACAATAAAAATACTGAAAAACACACAAAGATATGGAAGTTAAATAACATGTTACTAAAGAATGATTGGGTTAACAATGAAGTCAGGGAAGAAATCAAAAGATACCTTGAAACAAATGAAAATGATAACATAATGACACAAATTCTATGGGACACAGTGAAAGCAGTCCCAAGAGGGAAACTCATAGCATTACAAGCCTACCTCAAGAAACAAAAAATATCTCAAACAATCTAAATTTATACTTAAAGGAACTAGAAAAAGAACAACAAACAAAGCCCAAAGTGAGTTGAAGAAAAGAAATAATAAAGTCAGAGCAGAAATAAATGAAATGGAGTCTAAAAAAACAACAAAAAAACCAAACACTAATGACAATAAAAACAAGAACTGGTTCTTTGAAAAGATAAACAAGATTGACAAAACTTTAACCAGATTTATCAAGGGAAAACCAGATAGGACCCAAATAAACAAAATCAGAAATGAAAGAAAAGTAACAATTGACTCCACAGAAGTACAAGAGATTGGGAAAAAATATGAACAACTATATGCCAACAATTTGGGCAATCTGGATGAAATGGATAAATTCATAGAAACATACAACTTTCCAAGACTGAATCAGGAAGAATCAGAAAACCTGAATAGACAGATTACAACTAATAAAATTGAAGCAATAAAAAACAAACTACAAACATACAAAAGTCCCAGACTGGATGGCTTCACAGGTGAATTTTACCAAGCATTTAAAGAAGAACTAATACCTATCCTTTCCAAACTGTTCCAAAAAATTTAAGAGGAAGGAAGACTCCTAAGCTCATTTTATAGAGCCAGCATTATCCTAATTCCAAAACCAGATAAAGACACTACAAAGAAAGAAAATTACAGGCCAGTATCCTTGATGAACATAGATGCTAAAATCCTCAACAAAATAATAGCAAACCAGATCCAGCAATATATTAAAAAGATCATATAACATTATAAGTGGGATTTATTCTGGGAATGCAAGGTTGGTACAATATCTGCAAATCAATAAAAATGATAATCAAAATGAAGAATGAAAATCACATGATCGTATCAACAGATGCACAAAAAGCATTCGACAAAATCCACCATCCATTTTGATAAGAACTGTCAGCAAAGTGAAACTAGAGGGAATATACCTCAACAAAATAAAGGTCATATATGACAAACCCACAGCCAACATCATACTCCATGGGCAAAAACTAAAAGCATTATGAAGCCAGCATCACCCTAATACCAAAACCAGGTAAAGACAACACAATGAAAGAGAATTACAGGCCAATATCCCTCATGAACATAGATGCCAAAATCCTCAACAAAATCTTAGCAAATCGGATCCAGCAGTACATCAGAAAGATCATACACCATGACCAAGTAGGATTTATCCCAGGGATGCAAGGATGGTACAATATCCGCAAATCAATCAACGTGATACATCACATAAACAAATTGAAGGAAAAAAACCACATAGTCATATCAATTGATGCAGAAAAAGCATTTGACAAAATTCAACACCCATTTTTGATAAAAACTCTCAGCAAGGTGGGAATAGAAGGATCATACCTCAACATAATAAAAGCCATATATGACAAACCCACAGCCAACATCATACTCAATGGACAAAAACTAACACCATTTCCCCTAAAAACAGGAACAAGACAGGGATGCCCACTCTCACCACTCCTGTTCGACATAGTACTGGAAGTATTAGCCATTGCAATTAGACAAGAAGAAGAAATAAAAGGCATCCAAATTGGAAAAGAGGAAGTAAAACTGTCCTTATTTGCAGATGACATGATATTATACTTAAAAAACCCTAAAGACTCCATCAAAAAACTATTAGACTTAATAAAAGAATTCGGCAATGTAGCAGGATACAGAATTAACGCCAAGAAATCTATGGCATTTCTATACACCAATAGTGAACTTGCAGAAAGAGAGACTAAAAAAGCAATCCCATTTACCATCTCACCAAAAAAATTAAGCTACCTAGGAATAAACTTAACTAAAGAGGTAAAAGACCTCTACTCAGAAAACTACAGGACGTTGAAAAAAGAGATAGAGGAAGACATAAAGAGATGGAAGAACATACCATGTTCTTGGATTGGTAGAATCAACATCATTAAAATGTCCATACTGCCCAAAGCAATCTATAAATTCAACGCACTTCCCATTAAAATACCAACGGCATATTTCACAGACCTAGAACGAACTCTCCAAAAATTCATCTGGAACAAAAAACGACCCCGAATAGCTGCAGCGATCCTGAGAAAGAAGAAAGTAGGTGGGATCTCAATACCAGATATCAAGCTGTATTACAAAGCCACTGTTCTCAAAACTGCCTGGTACTGGCACAAGAACAGACATATAGATCAATGGAATAGAATAGAGAGCCCAGAAATCAGCCCCAACCAATACGCTCAATTAATATTTGACAAAGGAGGCAAGAACATACAATGGAGTCAAGACAGTCTCTTCAATAAATGGTGCTGGGAAAATTGGACAGATACATGCAAGAAAATGAAACTAGACCACCAACTTACACCATACACAAAAATAAACTCAAAATGGATAAAGGACTTAAATATACGACCGGAAACCATAAAAATACTAGAAGAATCCAAAGGCAACAAAATCTCAGACCTATGCCGAAGCAATTTCTTCACCGATACAGATCCTAGGGCATTGGAAACTAAAGAGAAAATAAACAAATGGGACTACATCAAAATAAAAAGTTTCTGCACAGCAAAAGAAACCATCAACAAAACAACAAGAAAGCCCACTACATGGGAGAACATATTTGCCAACATTATATCTGATAAGGGCCTAATCTCCAACATTTATAGGGAACTCATACAACTTAACAAAAGGAAGATAAACAATCCAATCAAAAAATGGGCAAAGGACCTAAATAGACACCTTTTAAAAGAGGACATTCAGAAAGCCAAGAGACATATGAAAACATGCTCAAAGTCACTAATCATCCGAGAGATGCAAATCAAAACAACAATGAGGTACCATCTCACACCTGTCAGAATGGCTATCATCAACAAATCAACAAATGACAAGTGCTGGAGAGGATGTGGAGAAAAAGGAACACTTGTGCACTGCTGGTGGGAATGCAGACTGGTGCAGCCACTATGGAAGACAGTATGGAGTTTCCTCAAAAAACAAAACATGGAACTCCCATTTGACCCTGTGATCCCACTTCTAGGAATATATCCCAAGAAACCAGAAACACCAATCAGAAAGGATATATGCACCCCTATGTTCATAGCAGCACAATTCACCATAGCTAAGATTTGGAAACAGCCTAAGTGCCCATCAGTAGATGAATGGATTAGAAAACTGTGGTACATCTACACGATGGAATACTATGCTGCTGTAAAAAAGAAGGAACTCTTACCATTTGCAACGGCATGGATGGAACTGGAGAGCATTATGCTAAGTGAAATAAGCCAGTCAATGAAGGAAAAATACCACATGATCTCACTCATTCATGGATAATAAAGACCATTATAAACTTTTGAGCAATAATAGATACAGAGGCAGAGCTGCCTCAAACTGATTGTCAAACTGCAGCGGGAAGACCAGGGAGGGTTGGGGGGCAGGAGGGAGGGGGGTAAAAGATCAACCGAAGGACTTGTATGCATGCATATAAGCATAACCAATGGACATAAGACACTGGGGGGTAGGGGGGGCCAGAGGATTGTCAAGGGCAGGGAAGAAAAAAAAGGACACATATGTAATACCCTTTGTAATACTTTAAGCAATAAAAAAAAAAGACTTTTGCTTTGAAAATATTTCCCAAAAAATCTTCTTTACTTTTATAGCTTTTGTGTTTTTATTCTTGTTCATTATCCTTTAAATTTACCATCTCAATGGTTTTTTGCTTTCAGTGCCTACTCTTGTAAGTTTTTGTAATGTTTTTAACATTAACACTAAATTTCATTGACTTTTAATCTTTCCTCTGCAATATCTATTTTGCCTCATTATTCTAAATGATATCTTTTTCTAAAAATTTCTACTTAAAAAATGTTAGTTCTGCCCTAGCCAGATTGTTCAGAGGATAGAGCATTGGCCCTCAGACTGAAGGGTCCCAGGTTCCATTCCATTCAAGGGCACTTACCGTAGTTGCAGCCTCCATCCCCAGACCAGCCTTGGTCAGGGCACATTCAGGAGGCAACCAATCAGTGTATCTCTCTCACATCGATGTTTCTCTCCCTCTCTCTCTCCCCCTCCCTTCCACTCGCTCTAAAAATCAATAGAAAAATATCCTCGGGTGAGGATTAACCAAAAAAATAAAATTAAATAAATAATAAATAAATAGTAAAAATTTTTAAAAAGTTAGTTCTTTCAGAAGTTTTTTTCTTTTACCTTTAAAAAATCTTCTCTACCTCATATTTATTATTTTACCTAAGTATTTTTCTTCTGTTAGTTGTTTTTTTTCTTTCTTTCTTAATTTCTAGAATAAAACCCATCCTTGGAAGCTTGGAGTCAAAGTGGTGGCATGGAGGAAACTCCTATGTACTTACAGAAGGGAGCTCATGTCTGCGATGTCTCCTCTCCACGCAGCCCCCAAGCTAACCTTTGGCACCTGCCAATGGATCTTGGGGTCCATTAGGGTTGAGTTTTGACTTTGAGTTACCTACTCTCAAGGTGGTGGTTTTCTCTGTGTAGACAAAATATTTGATTTACTGGAACAATTTTTCTTCCTCAGGACAAGGTTTCCAATATGAGACATTTGTAGTTTGGGCCATCTATACCAACAGCATGCTATGAGGCTGGAGGGAATGGGAGGAAAGCAAGAGGTCCTGTCTGGAGAACTTGGCTTGACCCAGTAAGGAGCTGGGTGAAGATCACAGTGCTCTTTCTCCATGTCACTGGCTCTAATACTTTGTTTATAAATTGACCTGCCTCCCTTCTCAATGGGAATGTAGAAACTTTGTCTTGATATATGGTTGTCCTTAGCTTCCTCTCCTCTTGTGGAATAAGTTCAAGGTTCTTCTGGATTAGAGTTAAATATCAGGATTGCTGCAATCCTGCTGCTAGAATGGCTTTCTCCACTTGGCAAGACCCAAGTAGGACAGTCCAGAGCTACCTTGACATTAGAACTTACAGGACTGGCAGGTTAATTAGACTCACCTCTCCACTGAGCTCCCTGGGAGAATTCTCAAAGCACACAAAAATGTCTTTGCTTCTTGTCCATCCCCCTAAAAGGGAAGAGGACATTCTTCTGAAGAGGACAGAGTCCCTGAAATAAAATGTGGCCAACTTCTGGAGCCTTGTCCATAATGACCACACCTTCGTCTTTATTCACCTTTATCCCAGCATCACTTTTTTTGGTTTTCTAGAGATTGCTGCTCAATAATAAAAGAGTCGTTTATTGGATGTTTGGGGTTCCAAAAACAAGGACCCTGATGTTTATTAAATATTTGAATGAATGTCATTGTGGGAAGCCTTAATTTTAAAACGTGCATCTTCTTATTTTCAAGAAGGTTTAGATCCCTTATCTTTCATGTTATTAAGGTAAAATAATTTGAAACAAAATAAGTCCACTCCTACTCCTGTCACCTTTAAGCGACCCAGATGAGCTGATAGGATACCTTCTTTTCAGATTTGCTTTAATTGTCTGGCAAGCTTCCTGTCTTAACATATGCATTCTCTCAGTCGACATGCATACTCAGACATATGGTCGCTTTCCAGCTATCTTTTAAGTTTGTATTTATTTTATGCATTCTAAGACAGAATTAAACATGTCTGGTTATCTGAGAGCCAAGATTGGCTCATTTACTGGTACTCATTTAACAAGTATCTTTAGGGAGGTAAAGGGCAGGGGGAGATATCTGTAATACTATGAACAATAAAAATATATTAAAGAACAACAACACAAGTATCTATAATGTTTCCACTTTGAGCCATATCTGAACACCATTAGAAAATGGGTGAATTACTTCCCTATGAACCATTCTTTTAGAGGCAAATGTACTGGTCTAATGGGAAGTTTTTCTCCATGCTTTGTTAAATATGTAAATATATTTTGCCCCACTGTTAGTGACCAGAGTTACTTGTTTTCTCTGCCCCTGGATCCAGACAGTTAGGTCCCTTCACACGGTAGCTCTCATCACCCTTCACAGAATATGACAGTTCACAAAATGCCTTGTGGTAGACACTGACTATATCTTTGCTCAATGAATGTATACTTCTCACTAAAAAGTTTTTTAAAGGACCTGACCTTCTCTCTAAAGGTTGTATTCAGCACTTTCCACAGCTCTCCTCTTGGATTATAGTCAGCAACATTTCAGAAACAAGATGCCAAGTTGGAGCCCATACTTTCTAAGGCACAGAGGAGGTAGTGGAGGTGCCCAGATGATGACTCAAAACTGTTGGGGGTTGGAAAATGGGGAAGGAGATGGTGTGCTCACCTTATAGCAGGACAGGCGGAGTTTAGTATGATGGTGGGTGCCTTGCAGCCACTGAGGAAATATCCCACAAACTACATTTGGATTGTGTGCTGAAGTCTTCAATCCCCTGAGTTAATGAGCAGTCTTGCCCAGCTGCTCTCATGATGCCAGGACCCTGAGCTGACCTCTTCTAGGTGATGAGGAATGCCAGGATTGGGGTTTTATGTGCTGCTCCTGCTGCCAGCGCAGCTCTCTCCCCCAAAAGAACAGGGCACCCAAGAATCTCCCTCAGAATAACATCTGCTCTTGGAATAATTTATCTGCAACTTTATTTTGCATTTCCTCTAATATTCCTTCCTCTCCCCTGAATTCTGCTCTCTGCATGATATGCTATCGAGCAAGGTGGCACTCTATGAACAGAGAGAGAGAGAGAGAGAGAGAGAAATAGTTTCCTTTAAAAAATTAAAAATGAAACTGACTCATGACCCAGGGATTTCACTTCTGGGAATATATCAGAAGAATCCTGAAACACTGACTCGAAAGAATATATGCATTCCTATGTTTATTACAGCATTATTTACAATAGCCAAGTGCCCATCAGTAGATGAGTAGATAAAAAATTGTGGTAAATTTACACAATGGGATATTACTCAGCCATGAAAAAGAAGGAAATCTCTCCTGGCCAGCATGGCTCAGTGGTTGAGTGTCAACATATGAACCAGGAGGTCACAGGTTCGATTCCTTGTCAGGGTATATGCCTGGATTGTGGACTCAAACCCCAGTGTGGGGCATGAAGAAAGCAGTCAATCAATGATTCTCTCTCATCATTGATGTTTTTTTTTTCTCTCTCTCTCTCCCTCTTCTTTCCTCCCTGAAATCAATAAAAATATATTTGAAAAAGAAAGAAATCTTACCTTTTGTGACAGCATGGTAGCCCTGGTGAGTATTATGGTAACTGAAATAAGCTAGTCAGAGAAAGACAAGTACAAACAAACAAAATAGAAGCAGACTCATAGATACAGAAAACAAATTGACAGCTGTTAGAGGTGCGTGGGTTTGGGGGAGTGGGTGAAAAAGATGAAGGGATTAGGCAAATAATAAAATGACTCATAGCCCAGCTGATGTAGCTCAGTGGTGAGCATTGACTCATGAACCAAGAGGTCACTGGTTTATTCCTGGTCACGGCACATGACCGAGTTGCAGGCTCCATTCCCAGTAGAGAGTGTGCAGGAAGCAGCCAATTGATGTTTCTCTCTCATCAATGTTTCTATCTCTCTATCTCTCTCCCTTCCTCTCTCCTAAAAAAATAAACAAAAACATATTTAAAGAAATGGAAACAATTCATAGACACAGATGTTCAACAGTATAGTGATTGCCAGAGGGAAGGGATGGTGGTGGGAAGTAGAAGAGAGTAAAGTGGATAAATGGTGATGGAAGGAGATAAAAAGAAAGATGATAGATAGATAAGATAGATAGATAGATAGATAGATAGATAGATAGATAGATGATAGATAATAAAATTTTTCCAAAACCATTACATGTCAGTGACAGAGAACATATGAAAAGAAGACATTAACAGACATAGATACATTTGAAAACAAGACAAAATTTACATGGTTCAGACATGTAACAGAAACACAACTCAGAGGGACAAGCTGAAGTCATGAGCCTTCTGGATGGGAGTTTATATTCAGCAAAGTCCTGGGCACTAAAAAAACTTCTCTTGTTGGGAGAGGGGATCTGGGCCTGGTTCACTGCATAAAACTAGGTGCTGGAATGGGGCTCCCCTGCAGTGATAGAAGCTGAAAGAATTTAAGGGCTGACTGTTTATTTTATGTGGGGGTCTCTGGCTTATACAAATACCAGAGAGGTGGGAGGAAGCAGACCCAAATTTGTAACCAGGACCTGGGCCAAGCTGCCTGCTGCCTGGATGATGACGAAATCTGAGATACCCCATTCACTGTAATATGGAAATCCTGAGTCACCAATATAACATTTGGTTCAAGATTGGAAGAGCTGAGAGAGAGGTACATAGAGGTGACCACCAAACTGCTAGGCAGTGAGTGGTAAGTGGTAGATGAGGAAAGAGAAGACACTGAATAAATTTAACTTTGTTAATTATGGTTAATTATGATTGTTAAAAATTGAAGAGTAAAACTAAAAGAACAGAACAGTGTATTCTTTCAAAGCAGCCAAGGAAAGATGGAGAATTAAAGAAAGCATTATTAAAATTTAAGAGAAGTTAAGAAAGGAGAAAAGAAGAAACAAAAGAAAAAACATGGCAAGCCCAAACCACAGGAATATGACAGTAGAAATAAAGATCAGGCATCACAATAAATGTAAATGGTTGAAGCCTTTGAAAGACATAGACTTACGGATTTTATTTTTAAAATTAAATTCAGCTTTGTGCTATTTACAAGAGACACACTTAAAAAATGACATAGAATACTCAAAATTAAATAGGAAAGTTTAATTGAAAAAATTAAATTTACAGACAAATTTTAGGGCTAAGATTGATAGATAGATAAGATAGATAGATAGATAGATAGATAGATAGATAGATAGATGATAGATAGATAGATAGATAGATAGATAGATAGATAGGCAACTAATTTCTGGACATTTCTTTTGTATCCTGCTACTTTACTGAATTCATTTATTACATCTGGTAGTTTTTTTAGTGGAATCTTTAAGGTTTTCGGTTTTCTATGTATAATATCATATTTATTTATTTATTATCTATAGAATACTCAAAATTAAATAGGAAAGTTTAATTGAAAAAATTAAATTTACAGACAAATTTTAGGGCTAAGATTCATTAATTGGGATAAAAGGGAACACTCATAAAAAGAAAAGAACAATCTTGTAAGAAGAAGCAACAATAATAAATTTGTATATTATTAAAATACAGTGGGGCCTTGACTTACGAGTGTCCCGACTAACGAGTTTTTTGAGATACCAGCTGTCTCTTGGCCGATTTTTTGCATTGAGTTGATAGAGTAATTTGATTTAATGAGCTCCTTAACAAGCTCCTTAACGAGCTCGGTCTCGGAACGAATTAAACTCGTAAGTCAAGAGAGAGAGAGAGAGAGAGAGAGAGAGAGAAACATTGGGTGGTGTTCACTTTGGATATTCACTTTGGGTGGTGAATATACAATGCAATGTACAGATGATGTATTATAGAATTGTACACTTGAAACCTTTATGATTTATTACGAATTAAACTCATAAGTCAAGGCCCCACTGTATACACTTAAAATATAAATCAAAAACTAATCACATTACAAATTTATAATGAAATTGAAAGATAAAACTGATATTCACTTTGGGTGGTGAATATACAATGCAATGTACAGATGATGTATTATAGAATTGTACACTTGAAACCTTTATGATTTATTAACCAATATCATCCCAATAAATTCAATAACTTAAAAAATTGACTCTATTAATAACACAATCATATCCTCTGACTGTAATGAAATTAAATTAGAAATACACAGTAAAAAAGAGATAAACATATATTTGTAAACTATAAAACAACTCCTCAAATAGTTTTTAGGTTAAAGTGGAAATCACAATAGAAATGTCCAAGGAAACATTTGGCTTTCTACTTACTCCAATTAGCTTGTTACCTTGCTAAAGTAGCAACTTGTTTTATTACCTTGGTTTATGGGTAAAGAGTTTCTTTTATATTTTTCCTTTTCCCCTTCTACCCCTTCTCATATATTCAAGACTTTTGCTTTGACACAATTCACCATAGCTAAGATCTGGAAACAGCCTAAGTGCCCATCAGTAGATGACTACCCCTTCTCATATATTCAAGACTTTTGCTTTGAAAATATTTCCCA
Source organism: Myotis brandtii (assembly GCF_000412655.1). Classification (NCBI taxonomy): domain Eukaryota; kingdom Metazoa; phylum Chordata; class Mammalia; order Chiroptera; family Vespertilionidae; genus Myotis; species Myotis brandtii. The sequence continues at coordinate 1,593,979 of NW_005361459.1, read as the reverse complement.
AAAAATCTTCTTTACTTTTATAGCTTTTGTGTTTTTATTCTTGTTCATTATCCTTTAAATTTACCATCTCAATGGTTTTTTGCTTTCAGTGCCTACTCTTGTAAGTTTTTGTAATGTTTTTAACATTAACACTAAATTTCATTGACTTTTAATCTTTCCTCTGCAATATCTATTTTGCCTCATTATTCTAAATGATATCTTTTTCTAAAAATTTCTACTTAAAAAATGTTAGTTCTGCCCTAGCCAGATTGTTCAGAGGATAGAGCATTGGCCCTCAGACTGAAGGGTCCCAGGTTCCATTCCATTCAAGGGCACTTACCGTAGTTGCAGCCTCCATCCCCAGACCAGCCTTGGTCAGGGCACATTCAGGAGGCAACCAATCAGTGTATCTCTCTCACATCGATGTTTCTCTCCCTCTCTCTCTCCCCCTCCCTTCCACTCGCTCTAAAAATCAATAGAAAAATATCCTCGGGTGAGGATTAACCAAAAAAATAAAATTAAATAAATAATAAATAAATAATAAAAATTTTTAAAAAGTTAGTTCTTTCAGAAGTTTTTTTCTTTTACCTTTAAAAAATCTTCTCTACCTCATATTTATTATTTTACCTAAGTATTTTTCTTCTGTTAGTTGTTTTTTTTCTTTCTTTCTTAATTTCTAGAATAAAACCCGTCCTTGGAAGCTTGGAGTCAAAGTGGTGGCATGGAGGAAACTCCTATGTACTTACAGAAGGGAGCTCATGTCTGCGATGTCTCCTCTCCACGCAGCCCCCAAGCTAACCTTTGGCACCTGCCAATGGATCTTGGGGTCCATTAGGGTTGAGTTTTGACTTTGAGTTACCTACTCTCAAGGTGGTGGTTTTCTCTGTGTAGACAAAATATTTGATTTACTGGAACAATTTTTCTTCCTCAGGACAAGGTTTCCAATATGAGACATTTGTAGTTTGGGCCATCTATACCAACAGCATGCTATGAGGCTGGAGGGAATGGGAGGAAAGCAAGAGGTCCTGTCTGGAGAACTTGGCTTGACCCAGTAAGGAGCTGGGTGAAGATCACAGTGCTCTTTCTCCATGTCACTGGCTCTAATACTTTGTTTATAAATTGACCTGCCTCCCTTCTCAATGGGAATGTAGAAACTTTGTCTTGATATATGGTTGTCCTTAGCTTCCTCTCCTCTTGTGGAATAAGTTCAAGGTTCTTCTGGATTAGAGTTAAATATCAGGATTGCTGCAATCCTGCTGCTAGAATGGCTTTCTCCACTTGGCAAGACCCAAGTAGGACAGTCCAGAGCTACCTTGACATTAGAACTTACAGGACTGGCAGGTTAATTAGACTCACCTCTCCACTGAGCTCCCTGGGAGAATTCTCAAAGCACACAAAAATGTCTTTGCTTCTTGTCCATCCCCCTAAAAGGGAAGAGGACATTCTTCTGAAGAGGACAGAGTCCCTGAAAGAAAATGTGGCCAACTTCTGGAGCCTTGTCCATAATGACCACACCTTCGTCTTTATTCACCTTTATCCCACCATCACTTTTTTTGGTTTTCTAGAGATTGCTGCTCAATAATAAAAGAGTCGTTTATTGGATGTTTGGGGTTCCAAAAACAAGGACCCTGATGTTTATTAAATATTTGAATGAATGTCATTGTGGGAAGCCTTAATTTTAAAACGTGCATCTTCTTATTTTCAAGAAGGTTTAGATCCCTTATCTTTCATGTTATTAAGGTAAAATAATTTGAAACAGAATAAGTCCCACTCCTACTCCTGTCACCTTTAAGCGACCCAGATGAGCTGATAGGATACCTTCTTTTCAGATTTGCTTTAATTGTCTGGCAAGCTTCCTGTCTTAACATATGCATTCTCTCAGTTGACATGCATACTCAGACATATGGTCGCTTTCCAGCTATCTTTTAAGTTTGTATTTATTTTATGCATTCTAAGACAGAATTAAACATGTCTGGTTTATCTGGAGCCAAGATTGGCTCATTTACTGGTACTCATTTAACAAGTATCTTTAGGGAGGTAAAGGGCAGGGGGAGATATCTGTAATACTATGAACAATAAAAATATATTAAAGAACAACAACACAAGTATCTATAATGTTTCCACTTTGAGCCATATCTGAACACCATTAGAAAATGGGTGAATTACTTCCCTATGAACCATTCTTTTAGAGGCAAATGTACTGGTCTAATGGGAAGTTTTTCTCCATGCTTTGTTAAATATGTAAATATATTTTGCCCCACTGTTAGTGACCAGAGTTACTTGTTTTCTCTGCCCCTGGATCCAGACAGTTAGGTCCCTTCACACGGTAGCTCTCATCACCCTTCACAGAATATGACAGTTCACAAAATGCCTTGTGGTAGACACTGACTATATCTTTGCTCAATGAATGTATACTTCTCACTAAAAAGTTTTTTAAAGGACCTGACCTTCTCTCTAAAGGTTGTATTCAGCACTTTCCACAGCTCTCCTCTTGGATTATAGTCAGCAACATTTCAGAAACAAGATGCCAAGTTGGAGCCCATACTTTCTAAGGCACAGAGGAGGTAGTGGAGGTGCCCAGATGATGACTCAAAACTGTTGGGGGTTGGAAAATGGGGAAGGAGATGGTGTGCTCACCTTATAGCAGGACAGGCGGAGTTTAGTATGATGGTGGGTGCCTTGCAGCCACTGAGGAAATATCCCACAAACTACATTTGGATTGTGTGCTGAAGTCTTCAATCCCCTGAGTTAATGAGCAGTCTTGCCCAGCTGCTCTCATGATGCCAGGACCCTGAGCTGACCTCTTCTAGGTGATGAGGAATGCCAGGATTGGGGTTTTATGTGCTGCTCCTGCTGCCAGCGCAGCTCTCTCCCCCAAAAGAACAGGGCACCCAAGAATCTCCCTCAGAATAACATCTGCTCTTGGAATAATTTATCTGCAACTTTATTTTGCATTTCCTCTAATATTCCTTCCTCTCCCCTGAATTCTGCTCTCTGCATGATATGCTATCGAGCAAGGTGGCACTCTATGAACAGTCTAGTCCAGTGATGGTGAACCTTTTGAGCTCAGCGTGTCAGCATTTTGAAAAACCCTAACTTAACTCTGGTGCCATGTCACATATAGAAATTTTTTGATATTTGCAACCATAGTAAAACAAAGACTTATATTTTTGATATTTATTTTATATATTTAAATGCCATTTAACAAAGAAAAATCAACCAAAAAAAATGAGTTCGCGTGTCACCTCTGACACGCGTGTCACAGGTTCGCCATCACTGGCCTAAATAATGTTTGCAAGTGTACTTTTGCCATATGCGGAGAATTCCCTGAAGATTAATAATACACTTGTCCACCAGAGGGCCCCAAACACTAAAGAGTCTCTGTGTCTCTTAGAAAATTAGTTCTTGGGAACACTGTCATACACATAATGCTGTGTTTGGTTGGTTTAGTTTTAACCTACTCCTAATTAACACCTCAGCAGGCCCTCACTTAACAATTCTGTTCCCTTAAATTCAGCTCCACCTGCAGCCTGCCCCTTCTCACCCAATGGCAGCACCCCATCCTTAGAGATCTTCAGCACAAACTAAGGGGGTGACCTTTGACTTTCACACGCTATGGGGACATCCTGACTCTGCCTTCAGAATCTATGCAGAATCTGAGCCTGTCACTCTCCCTCCTCTGTGACCTACACTGTCGCTTCCCTGGACTCCGCAGTGACCTTCCCAGCTGCTACTCCTGGCCCCTATGATCCTACTCGCCAAATGACAGACAAAAATACAGGCATAAAATAAAATGTCCGGTCAT
>NW_005361459.1:1586647-1589960 GCF_000412655.1 Myotis brandtii | reverse complement strand
CCGGCAAGGGGCGGCCCTGCAGGACTCAGCGCCTTGGCGGCCGGCCGGGTGCTCTGGGTCTGGTGGGGGTTTGTGGACAGGCTTGTCCACTTTAATTTTTTGCCCAGAACAGGTCCCCTTGATTCCTCCTGACCCCCCAGCCCCTGCCCAGTTCAATCTCCCCCTTTCCTGCTCTTTGAAAGGGACAGGCCTTTTGACCCCATGGTGCACGTAAGGCAGTGATGGTGAACCTTTTGAGCTCGGCGTGTCAGCATTTTGAAAAACCCTAACTTAACTCTGGTGCCGTGTCACATATAGAAATTTTTTGATATTTGCAACCATAGTAAAACAAAGACTTATATTTTTGATATTTATTTTATATATTTAAATGCCATTTAACAAAGAGAAATCAACCAGAAAAAATGAGTTCGCGTGTCACCTCTGACACACATGTCATAGGTTCGCCATCACTGGTCTAGTCCTATTTTTATTCAAAAGGAGTGGTGTGCTGGTAAAGGTTTAACTGCCAGCTCTCCAGAATAAAGGAAAAAGCCATGATTTGCAGTGTTTGTCAGTTTCCCTGATGTAAATACTCCCACGATGGCCAATTTCACTGCCTATAGACTTGGGAAGAGATGTGTGCATACTCTCTCCAGCTCCAAGCTGACGGCCACACCTGACCTTCTAAGACCCCTCCTTTGAGGAGGCCCCAGGAGATCAGCCTGCAGGCTGGAGACCATGGCTCACAGCGAAGCCATTTGGAGTTGCAGACTGGGCTCTCCCGAAGCAGGCTCAGAGATAGAGTTTGAGAAGCAGCATTGGGCAGAGGGAGAAGCCAAATGATGACATAGACACCCACAAGCCTCAGAGGGGTCCCGTGTGGGCTGAGACAGCCCCTTTATGCCCCTACCTGGTTCAGTCCCAGGAGAGACCCTGAAGGAGCCCCTAAGTGGGGGCTGTCTGCTGATACACTCTGCACAGCTGGGCGGCACGTCCTTCTTCACAGGGGAATCTGGGCAGCGCATCTTAGTGACAACCACACCCAGATATGTCGAAGTCAGCGTATGGAGCCCCTGTCATGTGGGCGGCATTGCGGTGGCAGGAGCCGCTGACTGCCTGTTCCTGCCTTCAAAGAGTCACCTGAGCATCTGTCCTCACCTGGTCCCTGCCTGTCTGGAGCTCAGCTTTGCCCCTGTCTCTATCCTCAGGCTCATGCTCACAGAAACCCCCTCAGGCTCCTTCCTGGATTCCATGTGGTTTCACTCTGCGTTGCCTTCTCAGCCAGGCCTGGGTGTTTCTGCTGCACCCTCCGGCCCCGACCTCAGCTGCTTCCAGCTTCTGGCCCCTCTCCTGATGCTGGCAGCTAGGGACGGAGGGGAACCTGTCCCGCAGGACAGGATGGACCCTGGTTCCCAGCTCAGCGGAGCTCTGGCCCCAGGGCAGGAAGCAGGGCCTGCTCTGTGCAGGGGCTAGGCAACCCCACCTGCCCAAACCAGTTTGAGGAAAATGAGTGGGTTTGGCCTAACCTCAGAGGATAGAGGGAGTGGGGGAGGGTGACTCTAGAGCAGTGATGGTGAACCTATGACACGCGTGTCAGAGGTGACACGCGAACTCATTTTTTTGGTTGATTTTTCTTTGTTAAATGGCATTTAAATATATAAAATAAATATCAAAAATATAAATCTTTGTTTTACTATGGTTGCAAATATCAAAAAATTTATATATGTGACACAGCACCAGAGTTAAGTTAGGGTTTTTCAAAATGCTGACACGCTGAGCTCAAAAGGTTCGCCATCACTGCTCTAGAACATCCATGATTTATTCTCCTCATTTACTTATGAGGACACTGTGACACACTGCAAATAACTCATTTGCCCAGAGTCCGGTGGTGGTCAGAGACAGAGCTGGGACTGGAACCCTGCCCAGCGACATTTTTATACATCTTCTTCCCAAGTCCAATTTGTTCACTGAATTACAGTCCTTTCCTCCCTCTCTCCTAGCCAGTCTGCGTGTTTAGAAATGGCCTCGTTAGCAGATTTCATGTTCTCCTTGGTGATCTCCTCTGCACGCTCCGCCCCACTCCGGCAAGCGGCCTGTCTGTCTGAGGAGGAATCATCCTCCCTGCCAACTGAGGGCTGGATGTGCGCGCTAGCTGGGACCCGGGGAGACCATCTGGGAAAGCTAAGCGGCTCACAGCGTTCTCAGCCCACAGGGCAGCTGCACGATGGATGGACACCTTCTGCCCTAAGAGGACTCAGTCCTGGGCCTCAGCCCGTGACCCACCCCAGAGGCAGCTCTTCAGGGTCCTGCCATGAGCTCTTCTGGCCCGAGGCCCAGTGCTCCCACCACTCCCTCTTGTACTTGCCACTTTAACAAACATTGGACCATTTTAACAAACATTGTATCTAAAAGAACTAAATAATCCTCTTTCACCCTTTTAACGTGATTCTTTAGTGTAGTTTTTATCTGTAATTGTTTATTTCATCCTGCTTTCCATTATTGTATACTTTAGTTATCTTTTATGTATTTTTTTGCTAATTTTAATTAATTAATTAAATGTTTAAAATCCTCACCAGAGGATATGCTTATTGATTGTAGAGAGAGAAGTGTGTGTGTGTGTGTGTGTGTGAAAGAGAGAGAGAGAAACACTGATGTGAGAGAGAACATCAACTGATTACCTTCCATATTCGCCCCAACTGGGGATGGAACCTGCAACCTTTTGGCATATTGTACGACGCTCCAACCAGCTGAGCCACATCAGCCAGGGCAATCTATTTATTTAACTAATTTCCCCCCTTGGTGATAAGGAAGAGACCTTGTTGTATAGGGTGTGTGTGTGTGTGTGGTGGGGGGGAGCGCGTGGTTCGGGCTGCTGTTGCAATTGATGTCCTAAGCAGGCTGTGGGGCTCTGGGTGTCACTGGGCTCTGCCATGCGCCCCTGGCCCTCTTCACTGAATTTTCCTTCTCTCCTTGGGTGATTGCTTTGATTAAAGAGTTGGCAAAGCTCCTGCAGCCTACACATCCTATCTAATAAAGATGCAATATGCAAATTGACCATCATGCCATCACAAAGATGGCAGTGCCCACAGCGGAGGCCAAGTTCCCGTAACGAGACTTAACGAGCAATCAGCAGGGACCTGAGGCTGCGCCCCTGGCCCGGTGAGGTTTGACAGGGAACCTCAGGCCATACTCCCCGTCCCAGAGCCAGGCCAGGGGACCTCAGGCTGCACACCCCGCCCTGCAGGACTTGACGGGGGACCTCAGGAAGTGCCCCCTGCCCAGTGGGGCTTAACAGGGGCCCTGAGGCTGCGCCCCCCACCCGGATCTCAGGCCA
>NW_005361459.1:1575176-1586367 GCF_000412655.1 Myotis brandtii | reverse complement strand
CCTGGTGGGGCTTGACGGGGGACCTCAAGGCATGCCCTCGCCCCGGCCTGGACTGGGGGACCTCAGGCTGTGCCCCCCGCCCTGGCGCCAGGCCATGGGACTTCAGGTCATGCCCCCACCTGGCGGGGCTTGACGGAGTACCTTAAGGTGCACCCCCCACTCCAGTGCTGGGCTGGGGGACCTCAGGCCGTGCCCCCTACCCCAGCACTGGGGACCTGAGGCTGTGCCCCCTACCTGGCACCGGGCCAGGGGACCTGAGGCTGCGACCCTGCCCAGTGGGGCTTGATGGGGGACCTCAGGCCATGCCCCCCGCCCCAGCACCGAGCCAGGAGACCTGAGGATACAATGGGGGACCTGAGGCTGTGCCCCCCCACCCAGCGCTGGGTTGGGGGACCTGAGGCTGCGCCCCCCCTTCCTGGGGGGCTTGACAAGGGTAGGGAGGCCGGGTCTGGATCTCGCCCAGTGGGGGTGGGGCTGGCTGGGTCTGGTCTCGCGCGATTTTGAGGTGCTGCAGGTGGGTGGGGACTTGACTCTGGGTCCCGCAGCATGCCCCAGACTCTGACAGGAGGAAGATTTTCATATACATTTTACTAATTTTCTTTCATCTCTGACACTTCTATTATAGAGAAGAGGCAAATAGCAATATTAAAATATTTCCTCTAATTAATCCCCTTTTAATGTGCACAAATTTCATGCACCGGGCCACTAGTTGTAGGTATAAAATAGTTAAATACCAAGTTGGAGAATGGACTTGGAGGTGGAGTGTGATATTGTCAAATAAAAAATATCATTGAGTCACAGAAACCTGAGGAATGGTAGGAAGTTGTTTTGATGTTGGCAACAGTATTTAAATAGGAAGTTTCTTTTTTTCCCACTGGAAGTCCATGTCAAACCCACAAATCACAGGACAAAGTGAAGAGCATGAATAGAGAGATAAGCCACTTCCCAGCTAACAAGCAGCTTCTGTCGGAACATGGGAGGAGAAGCGGTGGGCACCCTGAAGGAAGGAAAGGCATTGAGAATCTCATCATTGTATGGGGCTTGCTTTCACCAGGCCCTAGATATATAGCTGATGGAAACGGCACTTAAAAACAAAGTTTTCCCTTTTTTTTACATTAAATATTTTATTAATAGTTTAAAACATAAATCACTGACATTTTGATCCATAGTTTAAACTTTTTTGCTGACCTGTTTTTTTTTCAATTTAAATTTATTGGGGTGACAGTGGTTAATAAAATTATATAGGTTTCAAGTGTACAATTCTATGATACATGATAGTATTGTGTGTCCACAACCCAAAGTCAAATCTTCTTCCATCACCATATATTTGACCTCCTTTACCCTTTATGATTTATTTAACTAGTTTCCCCCTTGGTGATGAGCAAGAGGCCTAGGCTGTATGGTGAGTGGGGTGGGGCTGTCTGGGCCCCAACCCTCTTTCTTTCTGGTAACCACCACACTGTTGTCTGTGTACATGAGTCTTTGTTTATTTGGGTTTGTTTTGTTTGTTCATTTGTTGCGTTATATGGCACATATGAGTGAAATCACATGGTTCTTTGGAGAATGGCAGACAATGCTATGAAAGGTTCTCTGTGGGTAACAATGAAAAATCCCGATTCAAGGAAGCACAGACAGAGGAAAGGATCGCGTGTCCCAGCCAGACTAGGGCAGAGGCATTGACCCAACCAGGTCTGATGGCTTGGTGAGGAGAATGACTGGTAAAGTAACTCCACTGTGTAGGAGTTGTGGCTTCCTATGGGGAGAATGATGCTTCAGTTCACTCTGCAGTCAATAGCAAGTTTTTCTCCTTCTTTCATGTATAGTTCAATCATACTTAGTGATTTCTTTTGTGAAAGCACCTGTTTAGTTCGCTAGGGCTGCCATAATGAATACCACAGGCTGGGTGGCTTAATACGAAAAATTAATTTTCTCACAATTCTGGAGGCTGGAAGTTTGAGATCCAGATTGGTTTCTTCTGAAGCCTCTCCCTGAGCTTTTAGACAACTGTCTTCTCCTTGTGCCCTCACATGGTCTTCTCTCTGTGTGTCTGTGCCCCAATCTCCTCTTCTTATAAGGACACCAGTCCTATTGGATTAAGACCCACCCACATGACCTCACTTTAACTTAGTTACCTCTTTGAAGAACCTGTTTCCAAATATAGTCATGAGGTCCTGGAGGTTAAGACTTCAACACATGAATTTGGGGGGCGGGGGAACATATTCAACTCTCAACAGAACATTTCTGGATACAGTGGGGCCTTGACTTACGAGTTTTATTCTAGTCACAGAAACCTGAGGAATGGTAGGAAGTTGTTTTGTTGTTGTTTAATTCGTTCCGAGACCGAGCTTGTTAAAGAGCTCATTAAGGAGCTCGTTAAGGAGCTTGTTAACTCAAATTACTCTATCAACTCAATGCAAAAAATCGGCCGAGAGACAGCTGGTATCTCAAAAAACTCGTTAGTCGGGACACTCATAAGTCAAGGCCCCACTGTATTGTTAAATGAAGCTGGATACACCCATGAACACAAAGGCCCAGACTCCTCATGATTGGTTCATGGTCCTGTCCTTGTGAAGATATCGAACAATGGTGGTTCTCACACTTTCCATTAGCTGATCCCACAGTGAGGAAACGCATGACGTAAAACCCATTGTCTCCATTCTCTGACATCCAATCCATATTCTATATAAATATGTGTCAGGTTTAAGTATGGAATTTTCTGCTCCAAGGCTGAAGTTTCAGGCTGGCCCTGTGAGTGAACTGGCAGTTAGCAGGAGAGCACCCAGGTGTAATTATCTAGGTATAATTAGGTCCTGGAAGTGAGATAGCAACTCTTGCTAGATTACTTTCCCATGTCCATTCTCTCCTTTGCACTCCTAACAAAACCCCAGTTTCTTTGTGGTTAGTAAGTAATATGCTCAGTTAAAAATGCTTCACATCTGATCCTCCCATCCCAGGTAGGAAGGATGGTTTAATATACTTATGGCCAATGAGGTATAAATGGAGGGGACCAGGTGGGCTTCTAGACTTCATAAAAGTAGTTTGAAGGGATCTACCTCAGACAAGTCTGTTCCTTTTGCTCTTTGCCCTTCCTCCTTCTCCCTGTCTGGGACATGGATGTGATAGCTGGAGTCCCAGTAGCCATTTTGTAACCATGAGCATGAAGATGGTAGAGTGGAAACCCAGACAGAACCTGGGTTCCTTATGCTGTGGGGCACTGCCACACCAGCTCTGGCCTGTCCTCCTCTCATTTCTTCTCACAAGATAGTAAAACAAGCCCCTAGGGATGCTGGCATCCACAATAGCTCCTCCAGGAGCACAATGTGAACTGTTCTCCCTGGCATAGGCCACCTAGTGTTCCTTAATCCCTATCTTGTTTAGGCCACTGTTTGGGAGTTTCTATTACCTACCACCACATTTTTCTAACTGATGAAGGTGCAATCATTAGAATCATTCCCTTATTCTCCCTGGATGCACATACAGCATCTTCTGAAAACCTCTGTGAAGCCTCATGTAGATACAAGTCTCTCTGGAAAAAATGCTGAGGGAACCCAGGCAAACTCGGATTTACATACGCCTCTATTATTATGGTTTTAGCTGTGTGACCTTGGGCAAACTACTTAACCTCTCTGAGCTTTACTTTCATGAGGGCTATCATACAGGGTTGTTGGGAGGATTAATAAGATAATGTATGCAAAGTGCCTGGCTCTATCCTTGCCACACAGGTGCTAAGCAGATGGTTCTCACACTCTGCCACTTTCTCCTTGAGACTTAACTGGAGCATTTCTCTATGCAAGATCGCCCTCTCAGCACTGCTAACAAGGTGCTCCATTAATTAAACTCATGAAACTGTGTGTGTGTGTGTGTGTGTGTGTATACTCTTACCTGCTAAGAGGTCCACTCCGCTTTGTAAATTTTTGCTGACTCTCTTGGCCTCTTCCTTCTTTCTGTGTGAGACTATCATCTGTGGGCTTCCCTCTGCCTCTGGTGACATAGTCCCTCTGTTTTCACCTACAGCTCAGTTTGGGGCTGGAAGCCTTTCCCCGTCTACCCCAGCGTTACTAACACACACAGAAGTTCTGAGCAGAAGTAATCGTCAGTCTCCAGGTCTGCTACTACGGCCACCCCCTGGAATCGGTCATCCCAAGTCTGTCTTCCATGGGTCACTGTGGTTGCTTGGTTTCCACCTCTGCTGCAGCTCCCCTTGGTTGGTAATCGCTTCGTCATCTTTTCCCCTTGAACGAAGACATTTCCAAAGGATTCGCCCTTGCTCCTCTGTTCTTCTTTCTCTCCTCTCCTCTCTATACTAGTGCTTCTGAAACATTTCAACCCGTGCTTCTAAGAGATATAAGGTAAGGTAAACATTGGCTTAAAGCAAATCAGAGCAATGGCTTTGGTACAGACTGTTTACACTCCCACCCCCACCTTGGCCTCAAAAGCAGGCTCTAACAAGTCCTTTGAAAGGGTGTGCACTTTCTGATCCCTGCTCAGAATGCTCTGACAGGAAGTCTTACTTGGAATGAGGTGAATCTGGGTTCACATAAGCTTCCACCATTTCCTAGCTGTGCGACCTTGGGCAGGCCACTTCTCTGACCTCACTTTCCTGCGTGCTATCATCCAGGGTTGTTGTGAGGATTACTGAGATAATCATGCAAACCACTTGCACTCCTCTCTATCCCTGTAAACAAGCGCTCAGCAGACCGGCCTCCTGTTAATATGCCAGCACTTGTCCCCTCCAGAGGAAGACTCAAATCCACATGCCCAGGTCTTACTTTTCCATTGGGTGCTCTTCCTGCATCTCTCTCTAGCTGCTCAGTTAGCTCTCCTGTGTTCTTGTAATCTAGTTCCCAAACTCCCTCTCTCTGATGATATCACTGTCCATCCGATATCTGGTTCTCCTGCCCTCTGGTTCAACTTGGCACCCCATGCCATGACATGAACCATGCCACACCATGCCCTACCACACTAGACCATACCATGCCATACCATGGAAGCCACACTATGCCCTGCCACCCCAGACTATAATATACCATACTGCACCATGACACACCAGATTGTATCACACTATGCCATGCCTCCTGGACTACGCCACACCATGCCACACCACACCAGGCCAGACCATGCCATGCTATGCCAGATCAAATCACATCATACCACACTTCACTGTATCACATTACACAATTCCAGACTGTACCACACCATACCATGCATGCCATCCCAAACTGCACTACACCATGCCACCCCATGCCATGCCACCCCAGGCCATACTACACCATGCCCTGTCATGTGCTTATTAACAAGCTCCAGAGGTTGCCCCAGACTTATCCCTGCTCATTTGGGGGCCCTGTCTGTGTTCCCCAGCGTTCATCCTCACTTTGCCCGCTCTGGTTGAGTTAACCTACGTGCATTCCAGTTTTGACTTCTAAGGTGGCTCCCAGCTCTGCTCCCTTGGATTTGGAGTCCCCTCCAGCCTCGGGGAGACACTCCCTTATCTTCTCCTGGCTTGTAGTCCTTCTCTCCTCCATCCCTACCAGGGCTCACGAACCACTACTTGTAGGAAACAAAAATTTGCTTTCATGTTAACATAAGCTATATGTTAACATAAAAGCTTAATTTTTAAATTTAATTTGTTAGAGTACAATGTTCAATTTTAAAAATTTACTGTTATCTTAAGATTGACTAATAAGGGTTTTATCTGTGTCTATACACCTATATGTGTTTATAGATATACATATATACATATAAATATTTTTAAGAATTAAGGTTATTATATATATTCAAAATGAAAAACAATTTATTTGTATAGGTCAGTGATGGCGAACCTTTTGAGCTCGGCGTGTCAGCATTTTGAAAAACCCTAACTTAACTCTGGTGCTGTGTCACATATAGAAATTTTTTGATATTTGCAACTATAGTAAAACAAAAGATTTATATTTTTGATATTTATTTTATATATTTAAATGCCATTTAACAAAGAAAAATCAACCAAAAAAATGAGTTCACCTGTCACCTCTGACACGCGTGTCATAGGTTTGCCATCACTGGTATAGGTCATGCTTGGATCCTTTACAAATTTATTTTCCCCAAAATAGCCTAGCCAGTGTGGCTCAGTGGTTGAGTGTCAACCCATGAACCAGGAGATCATGATTTGATTCCCAGTCAGGGCACATGCCTGGGTTGCAGGCTCGGTCCCCAGAGGGGGACATGCAGAAGGCAGCCGATCAATGCTTCTCTGTATCATGATGTTTCTCCCCCTCTCCCTTCCTCTCTCTGAAGTCAATAAAAATATATTTAAAAAAATAAAAAAATAATAGAAGGTATGATCTACAAGAAAATCCACCTCATTGGTCATGATTTCTTACGATTTATGCTTCTAATGCTCTTCTTTCTCTTCGTATGTACATGTCCTGACCAAGACAGTCTCCATTCCTTCTTGACTGCTTCCGACCACGGAAGAGTTGAAAGAGAAACTTTAGCTACTGAACTTGTCACGCATGTTTTCCTACTAGTTTTTCTCCAGTGATGAAATGGGTTAGTGTCACAATAGACTGAGAACAATAAAATTATTTTTGCATAGATAGAGGTGTGTGAATATAGGTATGTATTTTTATTATTTTATTTGAACCTAACATTTAATGTGTGCTTTATTATTCTGGCAGCCAGCATCACTAAGCACATAGGGCGAGGAGGCTGTTTCAGTGGTGTAATTCCGAAAGAGAGGTTCTGATAGGACTCTTGCCCAGCACATGACCATTTGCCAAGTTAGCTTTCCTTAAAACCTTCAGAGTCACCTGTGACTCCTCTGTCTGCCTTTCATTCACTCATTTTCCCAGTGAGAAGTTCAAAGTTGGGTGGTAAGAAGTGTGCTGGAGGGACAGAAGGGAAAGTAAATAAACTCTCTTGGGGAAGGGCTAGCAGAGGAGGTGACATTTGAGCTGAGTCTTGAAGGATGTTGGAAAGTTTGGCAGATTGGGGGGAGTGTGGAAGAATGTATTCCTTATTTGTGATTGCACATAGTAATTAAAAAAGCACCCTTTTTCTTGGAGTCACAGCTTGGATTTATTCCATTCCTCCCTTATTGGTGACTGCCCTAGTTCAAGCTTGAGTCCTACCTTTACCTTGGGCTACAGCTGAACTCTCCCTGCCGCCAGTGCTTCCTGCGTCTTACTCAGCATCTAGCACAGTCCCTTGGACATGCAGTGTTTATTGAATAATTTATGGACTAAATAAGTCATATGAAATGCTGCTCCTATTACTTTCTGGTTCTCTGTTGTCTATAAATGTCCAAGATGAAGCCTAAGCTCTGTATCTAGCATTTGATGTCTCCTGCACTCTGGCCCTAACCCAGTGGTCGACAAACTCATTAGTCAACAGAGCCAAATAAAGTGGGGCCTTGAATTACGAGTTTAATTCGTTCCGAGACCGAGCTCGTTAACTCAAATTACTCTATCAACTCAATGCAAAAAATCGGCCGAGAGACAGCTGGTATCTCAAAAAACTCGTTAGTCGGGACACTCGTAAGTCAAGGCCCCACTGTATCAACAGTACTTCTTCAAAATAGACTCGCCCAGGCCGAAAACCGACTTCTGCGCATGGGCCACGAAGTTTCTATCACACTGTATGCACGCCTGCACGTGGTATTTTGTGGAAGAGCCACACTCAAGGGGCCAAAGAGCCGCATGTGGCTCGCAAGCCGCAGTTTGCCGACCACGGCCCTAACCTGTTCTCTCAGCTTGCTTTCCCGTACATGTCTGCACCAGCTCTCCTTTCCTGCCCAGCACATCTGCTGACTGGCCCTTAAACTTACCTGGAAGGTTTGGACCGCCATGCCTTTGTTCATATTCTTTCTTCCTGATTTCTCTACAACTATCCTGATCTTAAGCAGCCCTCAGGATTCCATTGTAGGAGTTTTCCCTTCACAAATTTCTCTTCTCCTCCATCCCACAGCCTACTTTTCTCTCTTTCCTAATTATTGGTTTCCCCAAACTGCTTCTTTGTTGTTGTTGTTGTTGTTGCAGGGTCTCGGAGCTGGATCCTAGGATGCTGGGTCCCAGCGGGCTAGTGAGGAGGCCTGTCAAATTGCTTCTTTAAAAAAACTCATAATTTGAATTATATATTAACCCATTTGGAAATTAAGCATTCCCATTCCTGTTTTGTAGGTATTGCGACTGCCTTGTCTTACACTGAACACATTTCCACGTGTTTTAGTTTAATGGAAAGTTTGTAAGTTTCCTGAGAGCAGGAATTTTGTATTTACGTGTATGCCTGAGCCATGCTATTCAAATTGTGGAGCGCAGACCAGTATCCATTAGCAAACTCTTAGGCCCTGGAATGAGGTAAGTGTGGCAATTGAGAGTGAGAGTTTAGAAACTTACAAGCAGTGTGCCATTGCCATGGCATTCCTATCTAAGCACATGCCAGGGGCTCTTTTTATTGACCAGGGAACAGACCAGCCTGGGTGTTGTTGAGTTCTGTGTTGAGTCTTGTTGTGAAAACTGCATACAAGCCACATTCAGGAATGCCTCACATCAGTCTGCACAAACTGGGAGTAGCAGCGGCTGGCCCTTCACCAGAGAGTTTGTGAAGCACCACCTGGGAGCAGCTAGGGTGGAACCTCGTGCTACACAAGTGCTTACATGGTGCTAGTAGGTGATAAACACCACAGAGTTGAAGACTTTAATAGCCCTTCGATGCCTGCAAAACAATCAGAAGCATCAACAAATGCAATGAAATTCAATTCACATCACATATGTAATCCAGGTGTTTCCTGGGTTACCCTGATCCTTAAGAACTAAATGAAAATGGCGTATTCTTCTACAAATTATGGAAAGATTAATGCCTTCCTCAAGATTTGTACAAGTTTTGGAGCCTTGCCTGTCCTCACTTACCATATTTTTCAGTGTATAAGACATCCCCATGTATAAATGTGCCCCACTTTTCCAACCCCAAATTAAGAAATCAGTATTTTAAACATTTTGCTGGTTTTCCTCTTAAGGCCTTCTTCTTTTTTGGCATCTTAAGGAGTTGTTCCTCCTGTTTTATCCACTGTCTGATCATACACTCAGTGGGAGGAGGTCCATATTGTCTCTCTGCAGCTCTATTTCCATGCTCTTCTGCATAGGTGATTACATTCAGTTTGAATTTTGCAGAGTAAAACAGTCACTTACCAGTATTTATCTGTTTATTTTTTGACATCTTTATGGGCTCAGAATGCTCTGGTCCCTGTTGCATCTGTGCACTCTACACCTCCACCTTCAATTGCAGTGGTTCTCAACCTTCTGGCCCTTTAAATACAGTTCCTCATGTTGTGACCCAACCATAAAATTATTTTTGTTGCTACTTCATAACTGTAATGTTGTTACTGTTACGAATCGTAATGTAAATATCTGATATGCAGGATAGTCTTAGGCGACCCCTGTGAAAGGGTCGTTCGACCGCCAAAGGGGGAGAACCGCTGAATTAGGGCATCAGCTAACGTCAGTAACAATAAGGCTCGTGATTGGAGGAAGTCTGTTTGACAAGGTATGGGCAGCTACACATCCGCGCGGCTCCCTCCTTGGCTAACTTCTGTGTATAAGACGCCCCTCGGTTTTCAGTCTAATAATTTTAGAAAAAAATAGCGTCTTATACACGGGAAAATATGGTACCTCTGGCTCTTAGCACTTACTTGCACTTCTCACCACACTGTGCTCCCCATGGCCTTGACCTAGATGGGGATGGTAGCCTTTGTTTAAATTTTTATAACTCCCTCTGCTCTCAGGTAGAAAAAAAACCCCACCAGGGCCTTTGTGTGGGTAGCAGACTTTAGCGAAGATTTGGGGAGACAGATAAGTTTTGTTTCACAGAGGTATCATTAAAAGATGAGTTGCTCAAGTGTCTCACTACTTGTGATGCTCTGGAAGCTTCTCAGGAGTCTGACTCTCTGGTCCTTCCCTTTCATCCTCACCTTGGTCCTCTGCAGATACCATCAGCTCCTCCAATCTTCCCTGAGTCGGAGTTTTTTGTGGGTCCTGGATGGATGTTTAATCCCCTGGGATGCTGGTGCAGCCATCATCATCTCTTACCTAATGGAAGTTGTGGCTTTAGTCAACCCGAAACTCTTAAAACTATTCAAACATTTTTTTCCACCATTTCCCCAGTGTATATGATGTGGACCGTACATGGGGACTGAAAGAGGCGATCCACACCTCATATCCCTCTCTGCCCACTCGGGGGCTTATGCTCATGCAGTGGATTCATGGACATTAAATGCAAACACAGTGGGCTCCATTTATCACCTCAGAGCCTCCTATTCTACCCCCTTAAATTTTCGTATAAGAATGAGATGGAACCCGGCCAGTGTGGCTCAGAGGTTGAGTGTCGACCCAGGAACCAAGAGGTGACTGGTTTGATTCTCAGTCAGGGCACATGCCTGGGTTGCAGGCTTGATCCCCAGTAGGGGGCATGCAGGAGGCAGCCTATCGATGATGTTTTGTTCTCATCGATATTTCTGTTTCTCTATCCCTCTTCCTTCCTCTCTCTCTAAAAATCAATGAAAACATAAATAAAAAAGAATGAGGTAGAGTGTTTTTCCCCCATTCCGTATAAGAAACCACTTATCATAAGTGACTGGCAGACTCAATTGCTACTTCCTAAGGTGGGAAATTCTTCTTGTCACCCACTCCTTTGTAGTTAACATCATGAATCGCTGGTAGAGACAGAGACTGCAGAGCAGTAGGAAGCTTTTGGACGTGTGAGCTCACTCTCCCTCGCTCTATGTACTGCACTTTCAGCAATGAAACCAAGTGGATGAAATTTAAACCAGAATTAGGCTTCTCCTAATTCTGTGGGCTACCTATTTTCTATTATATTGATTTTTTGCTACAAGACACTTCCCTGTTATATTTTCAAGAGCCCGAAGATGCATCCCAATTGTGGCATTGTGAGAGAAGGGAGAGGGCATTGTAGTCTAACAATAGGAGAAAACCCCTCGGGACACGTGGTGATGTCATCGGGAGGCAGATAAAGGCTATTGTGTCTGGGACAGGCCCAGAACTGAGAAGGAAAAAACTGTAGGTTCATGGAGTGCTGAGATGGGCCATTATCTGCCCAGAGCCAGAAGTCACAGAATCTGGGGTGTGACAACCAATCTCCCTGCAGACTGGTCAGGGAAATGGCTCCTGCCAATCCCAAGGGAGGAGGGACTGAGGGCAGG
>NW_005361459.1:1565222-1575074 GCF_000412655.1 Myotis brandtii | reverse complement strand
GGAGAGGGGGGGGAAGTGGAGTTGGGGGCAGCTGTCTACAGGAGGTGGGTGGCAGAGGGCTGCAGAGAAGTAACAGTTTGCCTCACTGGGTGATCAGGGAGGCTGAGCCTAGAAGAAAGAAAGGAGGGAGGGGCCACAGGGACCTGACTTTGTGTGGCCAGCACTACCTGTTTCCAGGGGTTGGGCTTCAGTGGCTTCCTTTGCCTTCTCCCAGTGTCCCCTAAACCCTGCCTTCTGTACATTGAGAGAGTCCTTATCAGCTTCTTGCGAGTCGACAGCTGGCACTTTGTCCCCGAAGTCTGACAAGGGAGGAGTGTGCCAGCCAATTTCTGTGGTTTTCCTCCTGGGTGTGGCTGAATGAGTCAATTGACTCCTCTCTCCCTACAGCCCAAGAGCAGGTGAGTGAGAACATTGCTGGGATTTCTACAGAGGCAGAGATCTGGCCGCTGAGACAAAATGAGCCAAGGATGCATCTCAAAGTGACACTTCTGGCGGCTTTGGCTTCTGTCTTCCAGCTTGGGAGGGCCAAGCCGACTTTTCAGGAACCTGTGAGGGCCTGAGCCAACTGGCCTGTGACACGTGGCTGTTCGCCTACATGTAATAGTCGGTAAGGCATTACCTGCAAAGTGTCCCTGGCTGCACTGTTTTGTCCATTGGTTTTGTAGGAATACACTCAGATGGTTGCCAAAATCCATAACTGGCAGTGTGCATCTGCTTTTTTGTTTGTTGCTTTCTTTTTGTTTTGACATGTTCATCCTCCAGTCCCTGTAACTGGGGCAGGTCATGTGTCACTTGGAGCCACTGTGCTTGTGTCAAACCTCATTCATGCCTCCTCCCATTCTTTTTGCCTCCTGCCTGTCCCAGGAAGCTGGGGTGAGGCAGGGAGTGTCTCTGAACCAGACCCTCTGCGCCTTGAACTCCCTGGGGGGCTATCAACAAAGCTCACCCCCATGTGCTCCTCCCCCAGAAGTGGAGTCTTTGCCAGGGGGAGCGGCAGTATTTTAAAAAACTCCCCAGGGCATCATTATGTGGATCCACGTGAAGAAGCACCACGGAAAACCCACTGCACAGGTGCCAGAACTCTCGGCCGCCAAGTAAATTCCACCAATGGGCTTTCTCATTCCTACACAAGGCAGTTTGGGGCCCCTCCAGCGGTAAAGGGAGTACAGATGAATAAGGTGCATCAGAGGGTTGCACCGTTTGGGGGAGGGGTGAAGGCAGCATTCCTATTCCCCAAAGAGCTCTAGTCACTACAGTCTAGTGAATTTCACTCCCTGTATTTGACACCAGAGAAACATGATGCTTTGCAAAGTTAAGGCACCCAAGACCACACAGCTGGTAGGTATTAGAGTCAGAATTCAAACTCAGATCTTTTTGATTCATAGGTTCATACTCTGTCTACCCTCTTTGTCTCCCAGGACAAAGGAGTAGGCTGGGGGATTTGGAGGAGGTGATTTTTGAGCTGGTCTCTGAGCTGGCGTAGAAGCCTCTCAGGCAGACCCGGGAGGAGCCTCCCAGGCAGAGGGGAGAGTGTGCACAAAGGCAGGGAAACTGGACGGCCCCAAGGCTTGCGGGGGCATCGGCGGATCAGGAAAGGGCTCGGCACACACTCTGAGAATAGCTGTTATCCTGAAGGCAGCGGGAGTCATAGGAACATGCATTCAGAGACGGCCAGGATTGTGTCTCAGAAAGATCCCCTGCAGATGGGTCCTTGGCCAGGACCCACGGGAGACCCTGGGGATCCTCCAGAAGCAGCGCTGCCCAGGAGGGTGGAGCCCAGCCGGGCTGAGCCAGGCTGAACCTACCACGGCGCCTCCTGCACTTTATGAGGACCCAGAAACAAAGCTGGCTGTCCTTTAAAAAACACTGCGGTCAGGTCAGTCTTCCTGGCTTAGGCAGCAGGGCTTTCCTCTGAGAATAGCTGTTCCTCCTCCCTCACTGAATGCTTTACAGGTTTCTAGGCCTTGTATATGGGTCACACGGGGTTCATTTTTGAAGTGACTAAGATTTCACCTGGCTCTAGAGCGTCTCCATGTCCCAGAAGCAGCCTGCTGCCCATGTGGACTTCAAGGAGAGGCTCTCTGCATTGCACAAAGCCCAGCTATCGCCTGCAGCCGTTTGTCTCCTCATAATCAGGCCTTCCTGAATTCCCTGCATTGATTGGTGTCAGCGGTTTTATCCCAGCTTTCTTTAGAGATGAGGAAAGAGTGGTGTGTGCTGTGGCATTTCAGCCTGTGCTCCCAGGACCTCATGAGCCATAGTGTGCCACTGTGAACCACCGGCAGGGTGAACACAGCCCAGCGTCCGTCCATACATCCCTTACTTTGTCCCTGTAGCAGGGAATCACATTTCAGATATTTTCTGACAAGGTGTTCCAGAATATAACTCCTGAGTCAGATCTGACCAATGTTATGACAAATTGAAAATATAAAGTTGCAGCTGAAGTCCAAGTGGGGGACTAATACAGATACATTTAGAGGATACAGGTATAGCATGAACATGGTTGGATGATGAAATAGAGAAATGAAAATCTGAATTGGAAGTCACAATAGCTTGGAGGAACCTGGAGAGTATTATGCTAAGTGAAATAAGCCAGTCAGAGAAAGACAAATACCATATTATCTCATTTATATGTGGAATCTAGAGAACAAAATAAACTGATGAACAAAATAGAAACAGAGGCACGGATACATGGAACAGACTGATAACTGTCAGGGGTAGTGGGGTTGGGGGGCTGGATGAAAGAAAGTGAAAGGGATTGAGTAAATAAAAAAATATGTATATAACACATAGATGCAGACAACAGTGTGGTGATAGCAGAGGAAAGGAGGTCCTCACATGAGGATATGTTTTTATTGATTTTAGAGAAAGAGGGAAGGAGAGAGAGAGAAAGACCAAAGGAGAAACATTGATATGAGAGAGAAACATGGGTCAGTTGCCTCTTATATGCACTCTGACCGAATAGGGATCAAACTTTCGTCTTCGGTATGTGCCCTGACTAGGAATCGAACCCGAAACCTTTTGGTGTATGGGCCAACACTCCAACCAACTGAGTCATTTGGCAAGAGCATCTCTTAAATACTTTAAAATTTCTCTTACATGGTCTAATGGTTAGACCTAACTTAGGACAATAAAAAAAGTGGCACCTGGAGGCATGGCTCAGTGGTTGAGCATTGACCTATGAACCAGGAGGTCACAGTTTGATTCCTGGTCAGGGAACATGCCTGGGTTTCGGGCTTGATCCCCAGTGTGGGGGGTGCAGGAGGCAGCTGATCAATGATTCTCTTTCATCATTGATGTTTATCTCTCTCTCCTTTTGCCTTCCTCTCTGAAATCAATAACAAAATATATATTTTTAAAAATGGCATATTTTTTGTACTCCTTTTGCATTTGACCAGGGAATATTCAATCTGGGCCCAGTGTTCTCCAACTAGAAATTCAGGCAACTCAGATTTAACTTAAAAATATTCACACAAATATTTTTATTTTTGAAGTAATAAATAATACATATACAATATGGAAAATCTGGAAAATAAAAGAATGATGAAGATAAAATCACCCTTATTATAACTCACCCTTTCTGTAAAAATTTTTAGGAAAATATATGCATAATAAACTTATTGTCCTGTAATTAAAAACAACAACATTTAGTGATACACTGAAAACATTTTCCCATGTGACAAACTATTCTTTGACAATATGAGATTGATTGTGTAGTGGCAGTGTAACACTTGGTTTCACCATGCCTCATTTTTGTGCATTTGCTTTAAATTGTTGTAGGTACATCTGGTGAACATCTGTGATTATTGCTTAAGATGAAAAGCCTAGAAGTGGAATTGCTGTGTTAGAGGACATGCACATGTAAAAGGCTTTCGTACATACATATCTCCCTCAGAAATCATACGGAGGGACACTCCTGGCAGTCTTCTGCTTCTTTACATCTTTGATGACACTGTAGACCAAATTTTGAAAATATCTGTTTCTCATTGAAACTTAGTCAAATTGGGGTGCACTCACCTATCTTTTTTTCTTAGGTCACAGATGCCTTGTGCTTTAAGTTCATAGGGTCACTATTACACCCCCCCTTTTTTTTACTGTGATAAAATACACATATAAATTTACCTCTTTAACAATTTTTAAGTGGACAGCTCCGTAGTGCTACATATATTCATAATGTACAAACATCACCACCATCCATTTCCAGAACTTTTTTATCTTTCCAAACTGAAACTCTGTACCCATTAAACACTAACTTCTCATTTTCCCATCAGCCCCTGGCAAATACCATTACTTTCTATCTCTCTGAACTTGACTACTCTAGAAACCTCATATCAGTGGAAATATCTAGTATCAACTATCTTGTGACTGGCTTATTTCACTGAGCATAATGTCCCCAATATTCACTCATGTTGTAGCATATGTCAGAATTTCCTTTCTTTTTTATGGCTGAATAATGTTTCATTGTATGTATATATCATGTTTTGTTTATTAATCCCTCTATTGATGGACATTTTGGATGCTTCCGCCTTTTGGCTATTGTGAATACTGCTGCTCTGAACATGAGTGTACAAATATTTCTTTGAGGCCTTGTCTTCAATTCTTTGGTGTATATAATAATTCTATTTTTTTTCTAGATAAACACCTTTCTTACATGAGCTAAGCTAGGGAAAAGGATTTATTTGCCCCTCTGGGCCTTGATTTTCCTCAGATAGAACTCCAGCTCTTGCCCTTAAGCACATAGCCATCTGCTCGGCCACACTGGCCTGATCTTGAAGTGATGCATGCAAGAAGACTGCTGATTTTGGCATTCTTTTTACTTTCATCATATTTCTTCTGAAATTTCTTTGATCATTTTTTGTTTAAAATCTCTTCCTCCTCAGGAGTCAGCTTGGCCCCCTTCTTGCAGCCCGGGGACAGTGCATAGTGGGACTCTTACTGTTGTCGGTACGGTGTGCTGTCAATGAGCACGATGCAGTTCTTTACCAGGGTCTTGGTTTGGACCAGTTTGTTGTTAGAAGCATTGTAGACAATGACAATAATCCTTGTTTTGTGCGTACAGCACTCTGAGCCCCAGGAGAAGTTGCCCACGTCCAGCCTCAAGGCTCAGTACTTCTTGTTGCCTCCCCACACATGGACTGTGTGTATGCTGCGGGGTCCAATCTTAGTGTTGGCAGCAGGGCATCCCAGCTCATAGTTTTGCTTCCTGTGATAGGGCTTTCTCTTGCCCTCGGTCTTGTGGCATTTGTGCCATTGTCCTGAGAGATACCCATTGCTTGCCCTTAAATTTTTTAAAAAATATATTTTTATTGATTTAAGAAAGGAAGAGAGAGAGAGAGAAACATCAATGATGAGAGAGAATCATCAATTGGTTGCCTCCTGCACGTCCGACACAAGGGATCAAACCTGCAACCTGGGCATGTGCCCCCATTGGGAATTGAACCGTGCCCTCCTGGTTTCATAGATTGATGCTCACCCACTGAGCCATGCCAGCAAGGTTCTATTTTAAAATTTTTGAAGACCTACTATATTCCACAGCAGCTATAGGATTTTACATCCCCACCAACAGTGCATAAGGATTTCACATCCTTGCTAACACTTGTTATTTTTGTATTTTCAGTGTTTGTGGGTTTTGTTTTGTTTTTTATAGTAGTCATCCTAATGGATAGATGTAATATCTCATTGTGGTTTTAATTTGAATTTCCCTAAATATTAGTGATGAGGAACTTTTCTTGTGCTTGTTGGCCATTTGTATATCTCCTTTGGAGGAATGTCTATTCAAGTCCTTTGCCTATTTTTAAATCATGTTGTTTATTTTTTGTTGTTGAGTCAGAGCGTTATTTTTAGAGGCTCCTACAATTCCCATTTTCTGTTTCCCTGCCCCCTCTCTTCCTCAGGGTCTGGCAGGCTGGCCATCCTGCCCCCAGGGAGCAAAGCAGACAAGTAGGAACATGACTCATCACAAGGCACTTTTACCATTTGCATTTTGGGTCCACATAAGTATAGGCTCCATCAAACATATCAACATGGGAACTTGCAGAACAAGTAAATTAGGAACTGAATGCTTAGATTACAAGAAGTTCTGGCCCTTGTATATAATTACTTTCAGAAAGAACAGCTACAGATCAAGCATTCAAAAATCTGCAATGGACATGTCTTAACTTTAATCTTATTTTTATTTATTTTATTATTTTTTAATTTAAATTCTTTATTGTTTAAAGTATTACATATGTCTCCTTTTTCCACCATTGACCTCTCCCTGGCTGTTCCCGCCCCCAGGACATGCCCTCACCCCTCTACTGTCAGTGTGCATGGGTTACGCTCATATACATGCATACAAGTCCTTTGGTTGATCTCTAACCCTCTTGCCCTGGCCTTCCCTCTGAGGTTGGACAGTCTGTTCAATGTTGTTATGTCTCTGGATCCATTTTTGTTCATCAGTTTATGTTGATCATTATATTCCACAGATGAGTGAGATCATGTGATATTTATCTTTTTCCAACTGGCTTATTTCATTTAGCATAATGCTTTCCAGGTCCATCTATGCTGTTATGGTAAGAGTTCCTTCTTTTTACAGCAGTGTAGTATTCCATTGTGTAAAGCTTCTGCACAGCAAAAGAAACCCTCAACAAAACAATAAGAAAGCCCACTACATGGGAGAAGATATTTTCCAATGTTACATCCAATAAGGGTTTAATCTCCAAAATTTATGGGGAACTCATACAACTTAACAAAAGGAAGATAAACAATCTAATAAAAAAATGGGCATAGGACCTAAATAGACACTTTTTGAAAGAGGACCTACAGAAGGCCAGAGACATGTGAAAACATGCTCAAAGTCACTAATCATCCGAGAGATGCAAATCAAAACGACAATGAAGTAGCATCTCACACCTGTCAGAATGGCTATCATCAACAAATCAACAAACGACAAGTGCGGGCGAGGATGTGGTGAAAAAGGAACCCTCATGCACTGCTGGTGGGAATGCAGACTGGTGCAGCCACTGTGGAAAACAGTATGGCGTTTCCTCAAAAAATTAAAAATGGAACTCCCATTGACCAGTAATCCCACTTGTAGGAATATATCCCAAGAAATCAGAAACAACAATCAGAAAGGATATATGCACCCCTATGTTCATACAGCACAATTTACCATAGCTAAGATTTGGAAACAGCTTAAAGTGCCCATCAGCAGGTGAGTGGATTAAAAACTTTGGTACATCTACACAATGGAATAATATTGTTTTTAATACTGGATAGCAAGTATTAACTATAGCAAGATAGACACCAAGGCTTGCATATTATAGCTTTGTAATCCTGAAGGGCACACCTACTAGCTCCAGCTTTCGAAGCCAGACTTTCTATAGGTGCTCTATAAAATTCTTTCATGTGGGAGATAACTATGACTTAGGGTTTTTTCCAAGTTAAAATGACTGTTTCCATCTTAATGGCATAGAATATCCATATTCTAATGTTTAAACATAAAACTTTTTCTTCAGGCAAAATCATGCTTGAAAGCTATGAATACTGTCAGTAGAGATGAGTAGTTGAAGCAGGGTTGGGAGACCTATGCCTGGGCCTTGGGTCTCCCTTCCCCCTTCCTCTACTTAAGTTGGGGGCTCTAATTTGTGGAAAGATTTCTCATTATAATTACATATTTTTAAGCTATAAAATATAATTATACTTTTTATAGCTCTACTTAGAGTTTCTATTTCTTAAGTTTTAGTCATCTAAGCCTTTCTAGGAACTTTTTCATTTCACTGAATCATCTAACTTGTTGGCATACAGTTATACTTAGTATTTCTTTATTAGCATTTAAATTTTTGTAGAGTTGGTAGTGCTGTTCCTTCTTTCATTTCTAATATTAGTTATTTATGTCTTCTCTCTTCCTTTCTTGCCCAGTCTAACACACACACACACACACACACACACACACACACACTCTCTCTCTCTCTCTCTCTCTCTCTCTCTCTCTCTCACAGGTGTCCAAAAAACATGTATACACACTTTGAATAATTATTGATTCCAATGGGTTAAATCTGAAAAGAAAGAGACATCAATTGAGCTATCAGTTATTAAGTTTATATACATATTTGGGGGATAGCGTATATATTTTAATTCTCACCTGAGGATATGGTTTTATTGATTTTTAGAAAGGGAGGAAGGGAGAGAGAGAGAAACATTGGTATGAGAAACCTCAATCGGTATCCTCCTGTTCACACCCTGACCGGGGATCAAACCCACAACTAGGCATGTGCCCTGATAATGAAATAATGAACCCATAATATTTTTGTGTACAGATGATGCTCCAGCTAACTGAGCCACCCGACCAGTGCCTAGCAAATATTTTTAGTGTATTATTTAAAATTTCTGTTGACTATTTTCTTTTTTAAATTGAGATATAATTCACACCATAAGATCTATCCTTTCAAAATGTACAATTTAGTGATTTTTGTATATTAACAAGGTTTTGCAACCATCTCCATCTAATTCTAGAACATTTCATCCCCCTACACACACATACAAACCCTATATTCATTAGCAGTCACTCCCTATTTCTCCTCCTCCCACCACCTTCCAACCAATCATATGTCTACTTTTTGTCTGTATGGATTTTCCTATTCTAGGCATTTTATATTAAAGAAATCATAGAAAATGTAACTTTTTGTATCTAGTTATTTCACTTAGCATAATGCTTTTAAAGTTCATCCATTTTCTAGTACATATTAGTATTCATTCTTTTTGTGGCAAATACTATTTTATTGTATACTTACACCACATTCTGTTTATCCATTTATCTGTTGATGGACATTTAGGTTGTTTCTATCTTTTGGTTATTATGAATAATGCTACCATGAATACTCATGTACAAGTTTTTGTGAGGGCATGTTAATTTTCTTGAATATATACCTAGGAGTAGATTTCTGGATCATATGGTATCTCTGTGTTCCACTTTTTGAAGAAGTACCAAACTGTTTCCAATGTGACTGAACCACGTTACTGTACATTCACACCAGCAATGCGGGAGCGGGCTTAAGCCGACAGTCAGACATCCCTCTTGCAGTCTAGGGCCCCTTGCTCCTTACTGCCTGCTTGCTCACTGCTCCTTACTGCTTGGCTCACTGCTCATTAGCACTGCCTGGGAGGTGGGAGAGGCTCCCGCCACCACCGCTGTGCTTGCCAGCCATGAGCCTGGCTTCTGGCTGAGTGGTGCTCCCCCTGTGGGAGCGCACTGACCACCAGGGGGCAGCTCCTGTGTTGAGCGTCTGCCCTCTGGTGGTCAGTGCACATCATAGTGACCAGTCATTCTGGTCATTCTGCTGTAATGGTTGCTTAGGCTTTTATTATATAGATTTTTTAATTGTTATTGTTGAAAGTTTTACATATGTCCCCCTTTTTTCTCCCACTGACTCCTTATAGCCTATCCCAGTCCCCTACCCCAGGCCTTCACCCCCCTATTGTCTGTGTCCATGTGATGCCATACATGCATACAAGTTCTTTGGTTGATCTCTTTCCACCCATCCACCCTTGGTTATTTTATATAATTCTTTTTATGTTACTAAATTCAGTTTGCTAGAATTTTGTTAAGGAATTTTGTATTCAAATTTGTGAGAAATATTGGTATGTAATTGTTTTTCCTTTGTGATGTCTTTATGTAGTTTTAGTTTCAGGGCAATTTTGGCTTCATAAAATGAACTCAGAAATATCCCCTCTCTTTTATTTTCTGGAAGTGTATGTGAAGAATTGATGTTAATTATTCCTGAAATTTTTTGTAGAATTCAGCAGTAAACCCATCTGGTCCTGGGCCTTTGTTATGGATATTTATTATTATTATTATTATTATTATTATTATTA
>NW_005361459.1:1562850-1564998 GCF_000412655.1 Myotis brandtii | reverse complement strand
ATTTTCCACACTGCGCCTCCTCTGAGCATCGGTATGCTATTGTTTTTCCTTCTAGTTGAAGACTCTCTCCTCAGCCAGCCTTCCTGTGGTTCTGGGTGATGTCCGTTCCGTCTTTTAGTTGTATTTTTGAAGTGGTTGTTTGCGACAGCAGTCTCCGGTGTTTACCTATGCTGCCATCTTGCTCCTCCATATTATTCTCTTAAAATTATTTTTATTTCTGTAAGTAGTAGTAATGTTTTGTCTTTCATTCCCGATTGTAGTAATTGAATCATTTTTATTTCTTCACCAGTATAACCAAAGACTTGTCAATTTTGTTGATTTTTTTCAAAGAATAAAACTTTGGTTTTATTGATACCTCTATTGTTTCTTTTTAAAAAATCCTCACCCAAGGTTATGTTTTTTATTTATTATTAGAGAGAGGAAGGATAAAAGAGGAAGATAGGAACATTGATGTGAGAGAGAGAAACATAGATCAGTTGTCTCCTGTATACCATGATCAGGGATCAAACCTGCAACCTTTTGGTGTATGGGATGATGCTCCAACCAACTGAGCTACCCAGCCAGGGTATTGTTTTCTTTTTTATTTGTCAATTACAGTTGACATTTAATATTATTTTATATTAGTTTCAGGTGTACAGTGTAGTCGTTAAACCTTTATATAATTTACAAAATGATCGCCTGGGTAAGTCTAGCACCCACCTGGCACCATAGTTATTTCCATATTATTAACTATATTTCCTATGCTGTACTTTACATCCCTATGACTATTTTGTAACAACCAATTTGTACTTCTTTTTTTTTTTAATCCTCACCAGAGGATATTTTTTTCATTAATCTTTTAGAGATGATCTTTTCGAGAGAGTGGAAGGGAGGGGCAGACACAGAGGGAGAAACATTGATGTGAGAAAGACATACAGTGGGGCCTTGACTTACAAGTTTAATTCGTTCTGAGACTGAGCTCGTTAAGGAGTTCGTTAACTCAAATTACTCTATCAACTCAATGCAAAAAATCGGCTGAGAGACAGCTGGTATCTCAAAAAACTCGTTAGTCGGGACACTCGTAAGTCAAGGCCCCACTGTACATTGGTTGCTTCCTGCATGGGCCATGACTGGGCCAGGGTTTGAATGCAACCGAGGCACAAGCCCTTGACAGGAATCAAACCCTCGATCCTTCAGTCCAAGGGTCAATGCTTTAACCACTGAACAACCTGCTAGGCCCCAATTTGTACTTCTTAATCCCTTCACCTTTTTCACTCTATTGTTTTTCTGTTCTCTACTTACTTATTGCTGTGTTAATTAATGTTCTAATCTATTCTTGTCTTCCATATGCTGGATTTGAATTTAGTTTGTTCTTTTTCTAGTTTCTTAAAGTGGAAGGTCAGGTTGTTGATTTTAAATCTGTCTTCATTTTTCAGTGTAAGTTTTTTACAGCTATAAATTTCCCTCTGAGCACTAGTTTCACTGCATCCCATGTTTTAGTATGTTGTGTTTTTGTTTTCTTCACCTTCAAGTATTTTCTAATTTCCCTTGTGATATTTTTTCTCTGACTCATTGGGAGTTTAAGAATATATTTTTTAATTTCCAAGTATTTGTGAATTTTCCAGTTTCTTCGATTATTAATTCTATTCATTGTGTTCAGAAAACATACTTCAAATGATTTCAGCTTTTTAAAATTTACTGAGTCTTGCTTTGTGGCCTAACATATTGTCTAACTTGGAGAATGTTCCACATGCTCATGAGAATAATGCATATTGTGCTGTTGTGTGTTTTCTATGTGAGGAGGGAGGGTCCCTCAGCCTGGCCTGCGCCCTCTCGCAGTCCAGGACCCCTCACTCCTTACCACCCGCCTGCTCGCTGCTCCTTACCTCTTGGCTCACTGCTCCTTAGTGCTGCTTCAGAGGCAGGAGAGGCTCCTGCCACCACTGCTGAGCTAGCCAGCCGTGAGCCCGGCTCCTGTGCTCCTTACCTCTTGGCTCACTGCTCCTTAGCGCTGCTCAGAGGCAGGAGAGTCTCCTGCCACCGCTGCTGAGCTAGCCAGCCATGAGCCCTGCTCCTGTCTGAGCAGTGCTCCCCCTGTGGGAGCACACTGACCACCAGGGGATAGCTCCTGCATTGAGCATCTGCCCCCTGGTAGTCAGTGTGTGTCAT
>NW_005361459.1:1556447-1562770 GCF_000412655.1 Myotis brandtii | reverse complement strand
ATATATTTTTATTGATTTCAGAGAGAAAAGGAGAGGGAGAGATAGAACCATCAATGATGAGAGAGAATCATTGATTGGCTGCCTCCTGCACGCCCCCTACTGGGGATCTAGCCCGAAACCCAGGCATGTGCCCTTGACCCAGGGAGCACATTCTGGGACCCGGCTGGGCTCCTGACCCTCAGGGGTTTCATATTGCAGAGCCTTCTTGCCCGGGAATCTGGGATCTGGAATCCAAGTTCTCCCAGGGGCCCCCAGGACACGGAGCAGGCAATTTCCACACCTGCCTACCTTGCCAGTTAAGCACTGGGGTTGGTAAGCCCAGTGAGGGCAGGGGGCAGATAATCACAATGACAACAGTGAGGCTTAGTACCTGTCAAGCGCCTGCTGTGAGCCTTACGTGCATAATCTTATGCACACCCAGTAACATTCCAATGAGGCTGGTACTATTATCATACCCATTTTATAGATGAAGAAACAGAGACTCAGAGGTTACACAGGTCTAACTGGCAGAGTCTGTGTGACTCCAAAGTCTGTATATCATCACCATGTCCCTCTGCTACCCCCAACCCTCGGTGGGTGGCATTGTTAAGTTCAGCTTTTCTGTCCCTCCTGCTCTGGGACACCCGATGAGCAGCAGGGCTGAGCAGAGGAGAAGAGACGGGGCTCCGAGGGACCTAACAGGGGACCAGGCCATTATTTCTCTAGAGCCCAGCGATAAAGAATCAATAAGGAAAAAGACTTGCCGTTTCCAGGCTGTTCTAATGTATCTTCTTCCCACTAATGGAAACTAGTATGCCATGGGCTATCAGGCCCTGCAGGCCGGCAGGGAGGGACCGAGAGGTCAGCTGTTCTGCCGCTTGCCAGCCTGTCCTTACCTCGAGTTGCCCTTTGTGTGTGGAGTGATGGGCTGAGCGGGGGCCTTGGCCTTGTGCCGCCTGCCTCCCCACACCACCCACCCCTGGTTCCCGTTCACCATCAGGGGATGGGAGCTGGCCTGCTGGGGAAGGGACTGAGAGGTAGTCAATGTGTCTCATAGTGACAGGTCGAGTGGTCATTCTGGTAGTACCGCCATTAGGGTCAATTTGCATATTACCCTTTTATTATATAGGATGATGTATTTCTCCTTTCAATTTTCTTAGTTTTTACATCACGTATGTTGAGGCTCCATTGTAATATACACATAAGTTTATAACTGTTATATCTTTTTGTTAAATCGACCCATTTTTCCTATTAATATGTCCTTTGTTGTCTCCAGTAATTTTTTTTAAAGCCCATTTGTGCAACACTAGTATAGCCACTCTTTTGATTACTGATTATATGACATATCTTTCTATTTTTTTCTTATTTTCAATCTATCTGTGTTTTTGAATCTTGTGTGTCTCTTGTAGACAATAAATATATGGTTGGAATATGTTGTTGTTTTTTGAGGTTGAAGAACAGGCATAGTTGGAGTAAAAGAAAGAAGTAGAAAGATAGTTGATTGCAGTCAGAGACTAGAACAGTAGTTCCAACTCTGGTTGCCTATTGGAACCCCCTGGGGAGCCTGAAAAATGGTCAGATGCTTGTGTCCTAAGCTGGGTCAATGAAATTAGAAACTCAGAAGGTGGAGCTAAGGTGCTGGTGTTTGGAGACCAGGTGGTTGTAGTGTGAAACCAGGGTTGGAAACTGTGCATTGGAAGATCTGATGTTGCAATTTCAGAAATGCAGTATAAAGAGTACAGGGTGGCCTGGTCAGTGTGGCTCAATCATTGAGTGTGGACCTATGAACCAGTAGGTCACAGTTCAATTCCAGTCAGGACACATGCCAGGGTTGCCGTCTCGATCCCTAGTAGGGGGCATGCAAGAGGCAGCCAATCAATGATTCTCTCTCATCATTGATGTTTCTATCTCTCTCTCCTCTCCCTTCTGCTCTAAAATCAATAAAAATATATGTTTTAAAAATATGTTTTTTTAAAAAAAGAGTACAGGGTGTACAGAGACCACAGCACACCGCTGAGCCAGAATGAAGCAGTACACTGAAAGTGATGAGGACAGGGCCCAGTGGCTAGATGTTGGGTGGGCATGCATTTTGATTCACCCAGGAAACACACAAGTATCTGGTGAGGAATGAGAGCTAGAAGCCAAAGTCTTTCAGGGATGAAGGGAGGTGACTGGAGGTTTGAAATGATAAGAGGAGTAGAAGCTTTTTTTTAAAAGTAGATTAAGAATGGTGTGGAAACAACAGTGAATGTGGAGGATGGAACTGCGCTGGTGCACCCTGAGGTACATGGTGTGGAAGAAAGAGCATCTTCTGCCAGAAGTGGGTGCAGGGAAAACAAGTTTTTTGAGCAGATCCAGGTCCCTTTATGGTCAGGAAGGAAAATAACAACTAGTTTTGCAAAACCGTATGGCAGTGGTTCTCAACCTGTGGGTCGAGACCCCTTTGGGGGTCGAATGACCCTTTCACAGGAGTCGCCTAAGACCATCGGAAAACACATATATAATTACATATTGTTTTTGTGATTAATCACTATGCTTTAATTATGTTCAATTTGTAACAATGAAATTGGGGGTCACCACAACATGAGGAACTGTATTAAAGGGTCGTGGCATTAGGAAGGTTGAGAACCACTGACGTATGGTCTCCTACAGTTGTGTAACTGATCATATATAGCTTGAGATGTTGGCTACCAGACAGCTTAGAGCTACATTTGGGGACCACCTCTGTGAAGTGCAAAGACTTTCACCGATTTGTGTACTCATTTTACTCCCAGCTACCATTATGTTCTGTTTGCCTTGAATCCATTATTGTTTTCAAATTGTACTTATCTGGAATTATACATAGGAATCTTCTTAAGCTGCCTGAAACATGTGTTTGGTAAGGGGTGGATTATGAATAAATTCATATAAGAGATTTTTTCAATACAAAATGATTCACTATAGCTTTTCAAATAACAAGTTTCCCCTCGTGTATTTAGCACATTATTCTGTTTATAAGTTGCTTTCCAAGGCACATTTATTATCTGAGAAACATTTTAATTTGATCTAACTTTTCTTGCATAAGTAACAGAACATTTTAAGGCAAAGGAAGAGAAATAAAATTTTATATGACTTCCTAATGTTAAAACAATTACCTATATGTTATATATCAGAACAAGTGTTTCTTCTTTATTTCTAGCCAATAAGTCTGCTGTTCTTATGTCCACTTTGTCAAAATTGACAAAGATGGACTGTTTATAAAGATATCCCCAAACAACTGAGATGACATTTTTAGCACCTGGCTGGGGCACAGTTGCAACTGAGCTGTCTGACAGATTAAAGACAATCTTAGTAAATTTAGGGAGTTTGTTTTTGATGTTGATTGAAGACTGGATGCAGACCCAGTGCCTGAAAATGTGTGGCTTGTCTTGCTGCTTGTATCTGATTAAATGCTCAGAGGAACTATAACATGGTGTGTAAGGACCTGGGCTCTGAACATGTCCTTACCAAACTTTCTAAGTCTCTGTTTTATCATTTGTGAAATGGAGACAGCAACAGCATCTGCCTCAGTGAGATGAGATGGAAATTAAATGAGACAATGCATTTGAAGTATTAAGCATAGTGTCTGGCACATATTGTGAACTGTTTATAGATGTTAATTTGAATAAAAATAAAAGATTTCACTTTGATCTTGCTCACTATACTGTATAACTCTAATTGTTGCAGTGCATTTAGATACGTCTCTAAAAAAAAGATTAATTCCTTAAGGATAGAAAAGATTTCACTTTGATCTTGCTCACTATACTGTATAATTCTAATTGTTGCAGTGCATTTAGGTACGTCTCTAAAAAAAAACATTAATTCCTTAAGGATAGCGAATCTCCCTGTTATGTCCCACAGTGCCAAATGCAGTAGATTCCCTGACGGATTAATTTGGTTCTCTGGATCTGTATCTTAACAAATGTCACTGGTATGTTTGAGCCAACATGCTTAAAAAAATTCGCCAGGAATCCCCGTGTAATGTGAAAATTACTGTCTGATCTCATTGATCCATTTGCCTTCAAATCTTTGTCATTTGCCTTTTTAGTTCACAAATGTATTTACATGGTGCTTAGATGATATGAGTATTTTTGAAAAAATATATTTTATTGATTTTTTACAGAAAGGAAGGGAGAGGGATAGAGAGTTAGAAACATTGATGAGAGGAACATCGATTCAGCTGCCACCTTCACACTCCCTACTGGGGATGTGCCTGCAACCAAGGTACATGCCCTTGACCGGAATCGAACCTGGGACCCTTCAGTCCACAGGCTGATGCTCTATCCACTGAGCCAAACCAGTTAGGGCAAGGATATGAGTATTTTTGATGTAATAGTGTCTTTTCAAAGCCAACTTAAAAAATTGTTTAATTTTAGTTGTGTAGTATTTGGTGAAACA
The DNA here is from genome assembly GCF_000412655.1 of Myotis brandtii. Classification (NCBI taxonomy): domain Eukaryota; kingdom Metazoa; phylum Chordata; class Mammalia; order Chiroptera; family Vespertilionidae; genus Myotis; species Myotis brandtii. The sequence goes on along the minus strand of NW_005361459.1, from coordinate 1,558,375 downwards.
GAATATTTCTAAGTAATTTCTCCAGGAGCGCTTTCTCTTGCTGTTCACAACACCTTTGGGAGATGGTGGTGTCTGGCTGGTGGAGAGGTGAGGTTTTCCCCCTCCTTCTTAATAGGATGTTCCACCGAGAAATTTCTAACTTTTAGGATTTGTGAGGTTTTTGTTTTGTTGTTCTTCATCAACAAATGTAATCACCGAGTCCCCAAAGCAGAAACATGAGAAAGTGGGCAAGCATTCCCAGAGAGGTCCCTGAAATAATGAGCCTGGTGATCCGTCAGGCCTGTGACGGCACCCACTTCCACACCTCACACCACACGCTCTGTGGCTTTTGATTCTGACCAACATGAATGCTGTGACTCCCAGTGGCTGGGAGACTTCTGGCTGTAAGGAACAAGGCGCTGGTGTGTGCAGTGCTCCTGCTGGGGCTCAGGACCAAAGGCAGGCTCAGCCGGGAGGGGGACAGGGTGACCAATGAGAAAACAACTTCCTGAAACCCTTTCTCTTCCTTCAAAAACAGGTGAGGGAATGTAGTGAATAAAATCTACATTGTTGAGAAAGCAGTTCAAGCATTGGGGATTTTTCCTTTCCATTTTCCTGGTACTTCAGTCGCCTTAATGACTACAACACAGGATCTAACCCGCATTCTGCATCCTAGCAAAGGTTTTGACGGTGGGCCTGACTCATGGCACTTGTTTTGTTAACAGTGGTCTCTCATCAGCCTTCAAAATATATTTCATGCTGTTGGTTTTATCAAAAGATTTCATAGTTCACTGAGTTCATCATGCTATCTTTTCAAACCTATTTTTTAAATTGAAAAAGTGATACAAAAAAGTGATATGATAAAAACAAAAAACAAACAATAGTTTAAAAGAATATAAGTGAAAAAGCAAAAACAAGTCTTTCTTCCACCCCAGATTTCCAGTTCTCTACGGCTCCCTTCCCAGAGGTAGCCATTTTTAGCAATTCACTTTATATCTTTCTGGAATTTTCCATGTATACAAATATATACATATATATTGATTTTATGCATACAGATCTATGTCTTATTTTTTCCACTTAATGTGTCTTTCCACCTCAGCTCATATATACCCACCTCATTCTTTGTTAAGGCTATTAGACTTGTCCTTTACATTTTAATTTCATTTCTAGCACACTAAGGCATTCATTTTCATCTTCACCTCCTGTTCTGGTTGTTCACAGACTGTCACAGCAGGGCAAGCCTTGTGTGGTCTCATTACAGTGGCCTGAGAACATCTCCTGGTAGCAACATTTTGTCCTCCCTGGCATTCTCCAAGTCTGTGATTCCTTAATTAGATCTTCATCCTTTCGATTTGAGAAACTTGTGTTCTTTTTCATCTTGGTCTCAGTGCCAATAAATTTCTCAGATCCTTTGCTGGGAATAAGTTTAGCTGGGATAGGGAGCTGACCAATTGGGGGCCCTAGGAACTGGGGTTGAGGCTGTAAGGAGAGAGGAAAGTTTGGGGTCCATGCTTAGCTCACTTTCCAATTTTTTTCCATAGTCACATCTATCTTTTCCCCTGGTGGGTGACACCATAAATGGAAGACAAGGTCTGTGGAGGCTTTCTCTTCTGTTTCACTCATTCCAAAGAGCTTATCCACTTAGGAGAGTGGTGCAGAGGAGTTGAGGACGTCCATTCCAGTCTGAGCAAGAGTGCCTTTCTGCCTGGGAAAATGCCAGGCAGGAATGAGGATCTCTCTGATAATTTGATAAAAGCTGCGGCTCTCTTTCTAGAAAAACAAACACATGCATAACAATGCATATACCACTGTAAGATTATTATGTTGGTGGGTTTTTTTGAGACTTTATTTATTTTTATTTTTTTAAATAAATCTTTATTGTTCAGATTATTACAGTTGTTCTTCTTTTTCCCCCCCATAGCTCCCCTCCACCCGGTTCCCACCCCTCC
>NW_005361459.1:1548903-1555411 GCF_000412655.1 Myotis brandtii | reverse complement strand
CCTAATTACCTGAGGTGGACACTCTTGGTGCACCCTTTGTGGGCTGTGTGCACAGTCTTGTTGTAGTTAAGCCTTGATTGCTGTTGGTATCACTGGGAGGAATTGACCTCCAGGTCAATTGACTGTGAGGACCAGCTGTGTCTACAATGGGAGAACTTCTGTGCTGGAGACACCCTTATGGGGCAGGACTTGCTTCAGTGAAGCTTTGTCGCTCACTGAGTCTGCCCCCTGAGTGTGTATCTTATGGATGTGAAGAGTTGTAATCTGAATGGTCTCACTCTGACCACTGGGTAGACTGGCTCTTGGATCTCCAAGGAGGTGCAAAGTCAGCCATTGCCTGAGGCCACCCAGCAGGAGTTACAGAGAGATCTGCAGATTCTTCCTCTTTGTTTGGGGTTTGGAGGTGCCCAGATGAGGCGCAGCTGTGAAGTAATGCAGGCTGTTGGCTAGCCTTAGGCTTTATTTGGAAACTCTGGGGTTCTTTGACCCAGCTACAGTTTGACAGGTTTTTAGGCAGAGAAAGGCCAGGCTGTTAGTATGCAAAGGCCTCTGCTCACAGCTTGGGTGGGGTTATAAAATGGGTGGGGCGGGGTCTCAGGGAATCACCAGGATGGAGCAAACCGCAAATGCTGCCAGTCTGCTCTGCCTCAGAGTGGTCCTGGGGTCTGTGTCCCGTGGCCCCGTGCAGGAACAATGAATGCTGCAAGCTCCTCTGCAAGGAAGCCGTCCTCACGTTCTGGCCCGATGCCAGACAATACAGTTTCTCCCTGTAAGAGTCTGGGTCCCCAAATTCTCACCTGGAATTGGAGTTCAGAGCAGTCGGGAGCATGTATCTCCCTCCTGATTGAAAAAGACAACAGTGTACCCAGCTGCCAGCCCCTTTCGTGTGCGCCTCTGTACCTCCGCACTTCCACACCTCTGCACCTCCAACCGGACTCTGCGCTTTTCTCTTGCCTTCTAGCTGTAGAATTTCCACTCAGCCAGCCTTCCTGTGCTTCTGGATGATGTCCGTTTTGTCTTTTAGTTGTAGTTTTAATGTGGTTGTGCGCTGCAGCAAGTTCAGGTGTTTACCTATGCCGCCATCTTGGTGGTTCTCTCCAGATTATTGTGGGTTTTATTTGTATGTTAATGCTAATATGTATTGATCAGGTGTTTTGTGTTGGGTGCTGAGTCAAATAGGCCTGCATACTTATTTATTTTTGCTTAAACCTTACAAAAATAGCATTGTGAGGTTAGTGCTGTCACCATCATTTTATAGATAAAAAGACTATGTTTCAGAGAGTTTAACATGCACAAGGTAGCAGAGGATAGATTTGGCTTTGAATTTGTCACAAGATCAAAAGGTCCTGTTGAGGTTCCTCTTTGACCAGCTGAGGCTGACGGAGGGCCTGGCTTGGGAAGTGTCTGATGTAGGGGAAGCACGCTGCCTTGTTGGGAAAGAGGGCACTCTGAGCATGCCCGGCCACAACAGCAGGGCAGAACACAGAGAATGAAGTGTCCTCAATATTACTAAAAGCAGAAGGAAGGAGTGAGTTGGTGCTGTCATATTAGCATGTGGTGTGGAAGTGGTGGTGATAGAAGCTAATATTATTGAGTGCTACTCATTTTACAGATGAGAATACTGAGAGACAGCGAGGTTAATTAGCTTGCTTCACATCATACAGCTAGTAAGTGGTAAGATCAGAATTTGAAGCAGGCAACTGAGCTCATGTCTTTCCTTCTACCACCCAGATTAAGGTGCCCTTGTATCATTTGTTTGCAATTATCTTGGTAAAATCCCTTATGGTGATTTTCAAGGCCAACTGGAAGGACCCATTTTCTGTGGAGTCTTTCCCAATCTCATTTCCTCCTTTCTCTGGCCCCTGAGGCATTAATCATTCCCTTTTAGGTGCCCTCATAGCACTTGGCTTTTGTAAATACTGTTTAATGGCTAGATTACAAGTGTCTTGAGGTTGAATAAGGCACTTTTTTTTTTTGCCCTTGTTGCTTAAAACAACACTGGTGACATGGTAGATGCTCCCTATGTTTCCTGCATGGCTTGTAGCTAGATTCCACTTTGTTACGATACTGTGAGGGACCCTGTGGGACTCCTGGCTATGGAGAGAAGTGGAACATACAGGAAATCGCTGTAGAGGTTCTCACCGAATCATAGATGGTTTCTTATTGATGTTTAGGGCCCAGTAGCAGTTGAAGACCTAACAACACTTACGATGACCAGACCCCTTGCTGCTCACCTGGAAGCAGGTTTTATCTTCACTGTAGTGACTTCACTCGTCTTGCACACAACCATCTTTCTGCTCCTTTATGTCTGTCTGCTTTTACACGTGGACATTGACTCTGCTTATCTTAGAGTCAAACTCGAGGAAAGGGATCTGGCTGCCGTGGCTGGTCACCATCCAGTGTAAAGTGTCCCTCTTGGCCAGGCTCCCTTCTAGACCACTGGCCCTTTGTATATGGCCCACGTGTCAATTCCTGGATGTGCTGAATCTTGGAATTTCCCTGGGTTTTTTGTGCATGGTGAGAAATAGTCAATACAATTTCTACTTTGTTGATAGTTCAATTTATTAATCTTCAAACAATCAACATTCATCTAAATATTAGCCACTAGTTACACAATGATTAAATGAGAAAACCTTATGAATTCCCACAAATATGATTCCTCCAAATTTAAATATTGACTGCAAATTTAATTTGGGTCCTCCCAAACCTAATATTATTGAGTACTCTTGGTTGTTTAAATGACTTAAGAAGGAGACAAAACATGCAAGCAGTATTTCAAAGATTACAAAGCTAATTGGTACTTGATTTAAAAATACCTACCAATGTGCTAATAATGCAGATTTAAATTTGTTACTCCACTGTCTGTATTTTTATTCCTTTATTTTATTCTTGTCATTATCCTTACCATTATTGTTTCTACTTTTTAAATTTTATTTTATTGTTGACACTATTACAGATGTCTCCCATTTTCTCCCTTCTGCCCCCCTCCACCCAACCCTTGCCCTACCTCAGGCCTTCCCCATGCTATTGTCTGTGTACCCAGGTAATGAATATATGCATACATGCTTTTTGGTTAATCTCTTCCTGTTCTCCCCTGCCCATACTAAGATCTGTTATTTTGTTCCATGCATCCATACCTCTGGACCTATTTTGTTCTTTAGATTCCACATGTAAGTGAGAGCTTGTGATATCTGTATTTCTCTGACTGTCTTATTTTGCTTAGCATAATAATCTCCAGGTCTGTTCATACTGTGGCAAAGGGTAAGAGATCTTTTTTTTTTACAGCCCGCATAGTATTCCATTGTGTAAATGTACCACATCTTTTTTATCCACTCATCTACTGATGAGCACTTGGGCTGTTTCCAGTTCTTAGCTATTGTAAATTGTGCTGCTATGAGCATAAGGGTGCATACATTCTTTCTGGTTGATGTTTAGGGATTCTTAGTATTTATTCATAGAAGTGGGATTGCTGGGTCAAACAACTATTACTGTTTCTTTATTCATATAACCTAACCAGGACTGATAATAATCCAGAGCTTTTGTGTGAATGAGAGAACAGTAGTCCTTCCTTGAGTAAGAAAAAAAGGGAGTATATTATTTATTTCTCATTAATAATATTACAAAGAATAATTACAATGAAGTCATTCTAAGAGAATTATACAAATCAAATTATTAAACATAAAATGATAGTTCAAGTTTTAAATCATAATAATTAAACATTTTCGAGTTAATTTTTTTGTTGTAAAATAGTTACATGTCTTGCTGTCATGAAAACCACTTTTTGAGGGACATTTTCAGTGTTTACTAGTTTCAATATTTTGCTTTCTGTAGAAATGATTACCATATTCTATAGTCTTTCTTATGACTTTATAGACCTTAAGTAGTTTTAAAATAAATTTTAATGTTGAGTAGTTTCGTTCTCTACTGATGAGATATATTGGCAAAATTAAATAGATTCTACCCTGGCCGGTGTGGATCAGTGGGTTGGGTGTCATCCTGTTCACAGAAGGGTCACTGGTTCAATTCATGGTCAGGGAACATGCCAAGACTGTGGGCTTGATCCACGGTCAGTCTGCATGGGGGAGGCAGGTGACGTTTCTCTCTCACATCTTTCTCTCTCTCTCTCTTTTCCTTCCTCTTTCTCTATCAATTAAAAAAAAATTTAAATAGATCCTGATAGCTTCAAAGTTTTATAAATGTATTCAGCTGACTGTTGTTGGAAATAAGTTTCAGCAACTCAATGGGTGAAATACTAGATTTTATAAAAACAATTTAAGGATTTAATTTCAACACCATACATCAAAATCCCATCAATATTTTACTCCTTATTACATTCATCAGTCAATTTCAATGGTAAAATTTTGTGTAGTTGTTGTATTTATTTTCATTCTTATTTATCAAATATGTAAGTTATTTAAAACATTGAAAAGGCCATAATATTCTTTTGTATAGTATTTCTTTTGTATCATACCTAAGAGAAATGTTTTGTAAATATTTCTTTTAGGTATGATAGAGAAAAAACTGATTTTTAAAATCTTTTTATTTTGAAAATTTAAACATATAGAAAAGTTGAAAGCAAGTAATGAACATCAATAATATTTTTACCTAGATGTATCAGTTGTTAACATCTTGCCACATTTGCTCCACCCAGCCCCATTTTGTTGTTGAAATATTTGAAAATTACAGATGTCATGATGTTCCCTCTTCATACTTCCACATGTCCACACTAAGAACAGCAACATTCTCCTACATGTCCTTAATGCCATGTTCACACCTAAGAAATCCATTAATTCAATGTAATGTAACACATAGTTCATATTCACATTTTTCTAATTGTCTCTCAATGATCCTTTGTAGATTTCCCCCCCAGGGTTTCATCAATATTTATTCAGTGTATTTAGTTATTATGTTTCTTTACTTTCTTTGATCTAAAACAGTCTCCTCCTCTTTTGTTGTTATCATACTGACAATTTTGATGAGTTCAGACCAGTTGTTTTGTAAAACACGTCACAATCTGGATTTATATGTGTCCTCATTGTTAGATTCAAGTAAAATATTTTGGGCAAGAACACTTCCCAGGTGAAGTGTGAACTTCTACTGTGTAATGCTAGGAGGCTCGTGATATCAGCTTCTCTCTTGTTGGTAATGCTAAGTTTGACCAAGAAATCAATTTTGAATATTTGTTTGGATCATGACATTTTTCAACTGAAATAAGTCTTCTTCTACTTTCTAGAATTTTCTTTCTTTCTTTCTTTCTTTCTTTTCCTTTCTAGAATTTTCTACATTGCAAAAGTTGCCATCAGGGTTAAGAGACTGTGAGGTTCATTGAGTGTCTTCATAAATGGGAGAATTGAGTGTCTTCATAAATGAGAGAATTGTGGGATATGAAGGCATTCCAGGCAGGGAACAGAAGCTGCAAAGGCCTTGAAGCAGAACTGTGGTTGGCATGCCCAGAGAAGAGCAAGGAGGCCAGGGCTGAAGGACCATCAGCAGGAGAGAGGGCCAGGGAAGAGATGGGACCCCTGGACCCGCTGGGGTTGGACCCCAGCACATCAGCAGGAGAGAGGGCCAGGGAAGAGAGCCAAGAGGAGGCAGAGAAGGCCTTAAAGGTCCTGTAAGAATTTTGACTTTAGGCTAAGTGTGATGGGAAACCATTAAGAAGTCCTGAGACAGAGAATGTGATCTGACTTACATATCTTTCTTATTACTTTTCTGACATTTTTGTTGGATATTCTGCTTGTGCATACATAAAAAAGGAAAGCATAAGTGATAGAAATTGTTCAAGGCATTTCTAAGGTGACACAAGTATATCACAGCTGCCACCTGGCTGGCAGCAATTTAAAAACCACCCTGACTTCAGGGATGATAAACTGTGAAAAGGCCTGATAGGAAGCACCTGTGTACCAGCACTTCACTTTAGAAATGCAATCCCCAGCTCTGTTGAAGCCCCTGTGTGCCTCCCAATCACATGCCCCTCCTCCCCACCTTGCGGATACCCTCACCCGCGACTTCTGTGTTTTTCATGCCCGCCTTTCTCTACTGTTATGCCAAACATGTGTCCTTAACACACACGCTTCTTGTCTTTGAACTGCCCTGTACATTTCTTGTCACTTGCTAGTTCGCTCAGCAGCATGGGAGGTGCAGCTTGCTCCCCTGTGCCTGCTCCCCTTTCACTCTGGTTCAGTCCCACTGTGTGGCCTCCACACCTTCTCTGTTCTCCTGTTCGGGGACGTTTGGAGGCCCCGTGTTTGCTGCTACAAAGTACTGTCCTAGAACATTCCCACTGTGTCCTGGGCCACGCGTGAGTGTTTCTCCAGAGCTCGGACCTCCGGAATCACAGTCACAGGACAGACTTTCTGATTGTGTTTGCCAACAATCAGAGCATCCCTCCTGAGTCCCTGAGCGCCCCAGGGGACAGGAATCTTGCCCTGCTTAGCCCAGGTCCTAAACAGAACGTCTGCGTTCAGGGGCTCGGGGGAGGGGAGCAGGGAGACTGGAGGAGGTGATG
>NW_005361459.1:1546359-1548757 GCF_000412655.1 Myotis brandtii | reverse complement strand
CTCCCAGGTGAAGGTGTGAGGTGGGGGCACCCCTGGAGGGTGGGAACTTGCGCTGGGCTGTGGGACGCAGACTCCAGTAGAGGACGGGTGTCCTTCGGAGCTGCTTTCATCTCGGTCCCTTCTCTGAACCCGCCGTGAGGCGAGCTGGGGCCCAGGGAGCGCTGTTCTGAGCCCTCCTGCAGCTTCCTGCTCTGGCTCCTGTTTCGCAGGGTCCATGGTTACCGCCTCCAGGCCGGATGTGGCAGCTGCAGCAGGACCCGGGCCCGGCCCCCTGCTGCTCCAGCACTCCGGATGCTCCCCGCGGTGGCCGTGACCGCTGCGCAGGGCTGGGCTGGCGGTGCTGTCTTCAAGGTAGAGCCGCCTGCTGTCTGTCACCCGCAAGCCTGGGCGGTGTCCGCTCCCCTGATGGGAAAGGCCAGCCTCCTTCAGGGCGGCAGGTCTGTGCGGGCAGGAGCCCCGTGGGCTGTCACTCAGCTGCTCAGCCGTTGTCTTTCAGTCCCCTCTGGTGGGGGCAGCCCTGTGGTGAGGAGCCCCCGTGGTGGGTTCCGCCTCTCCCACTTCTTCCCTGCACCCCTGTCTTCCACCTGTTTGCTCCTGTCGCTGTCCCTCTGAAGGATGAGAGGAGGCTCCAGCTTCCGGGCCTCCAGCTGTCTCCACCTTAGACCTGGTGTCTCTGCTCCAGCAATCCCGCATCCAGGCTGCCCTCTGTGGAGGGGCTGGACACGGCCCACCACCACCATGGTGGGACCCTGAGGCCCTGCTGGCCCCTCCTCCCCTGCTGTGCTAGCCCCCTCTTCTCGGGAGGAGGGCTGCTCCTATCTTGGCCTTCCGGATTTGGGGGTGGCTGTGTCCACAGCACCGGCTGCTGCTCCTATGGTGGCCCCTTTGACCACAACTGCAAACTTGGTGACTGCAGAAGGAATGAACTTGGGGTGGATGGTATGGGCATCCCATGAGCAGACCTGTGTGTGGGTGTCATGCTGCATTCTCCTCCCTCCTTGCCCAAAATGTACCATCACCTCCACGGGGGACAGGCCCACCTTACTGGGGGAACAGGTGGGAGCCCCGCTTATATTTTGCTGGTGTTGCTCTGGCTGCTGTGTGGGGAATAGACTTGAGGGAGCAGAGTGTAAGAAAGATTACTTGGGAGGCTACTGCAATAGTCTAGGCAAGAGATGATGGCAGCTTGGGCAAACGGTGTAGTGGAGGGCTGACGGTGATTGGGTTGAAATACATTTTGAAGAGAGATCAGACTGAATTTGATGGTGGTATGGATGGGGTTGGTGTGCAGAGTTAAACATGTCTCCAAGATTTTGGCTTCAGCAAGTGAGTGAACAGTGCTGCTCTTTACGCTGGGATCTGGCAAATAAAGGAGGTACAAGTTAGGAATGAGGGGGCATCACGAGCTCAGCTTTGGACAACTTAAGTTTGAGGTGCCTATTACACATCCAAGGGAAGATTTACCAGCCTCGGCAGCCTGGAGTTCAGGGAAGAGTGTGGGAAGGAGATATAAATATATGCCATGGGAAAGCATAAAGGAAAAAACCCACTTAAGTGAGTGATTGTCCCAGGACAATCCCAGGAGCACCTCTAGTACTCAGAGGTCAGGAGATGAGAAGATTCAGCAGCAGAGGCTGAGATGAGGCAGCCACTGAGGTTGAGAAGTAACAGGAGTGGGTGGTGGCCTGAAAGCCAAGGGACAGAAGTGCTTCAGGAACGATGAACTTATCCACTGTGTGAAAACTGCCCATGAGATCTGGCCATGTGAAGGTCCTTGTGGTTTAGTGAGAAGGCCTGGGTGGAGTGGACTAAGGAGAATAGAGGGTGAGAATGTGGGATAATGGGTTTCAACAACACTGGGGGGATTTTCAAATGGGAGCTGAGAAATGGGCTGGTAGTTGGAGAGGCAAGGGGATTAGAAAAGATTTTAAATATTAAAAAAACTTTTAAACTTAACTTTATTTTAAACACATTTATTAAGGTGTACTTTATCCTATATCAGTGATGGCGAACCTTTTGAGCTCGGCGTGTCAGCATTTTGAAAAACCCTAACTTAACTCTGGTGCCGTGTCACACATAGAAATTTTTTGATATTTGCAACCATAGTAAAACAAAGACTTATATTTTTGATATTTATTTTATATATTTAAATGCCATTTAACAAAGAAAAATCAACCAAAAAAATGAGTTCGCATGTCACCTCTGACACGCGTGTCATAGGCTCGCCATCACTGTTAGAGGCTGCCCACATTCCTTGCCACATGGCCCCTTCCACCTTCAAGCAAACAGCACCGAATCAAATCCTTCTTGTGCTTGGATTTCTGACTTCTCTGGCTGTGATCTCTCTCTCTCTCTCTCTCTCTCTCTATATATATATATATATATATATAAATTGATG
>NW_005361459.1:1525788-1546119 GCF_000412655.1 Myotis brandtii | reverse complement strand
CAATTGTGCACCTGTGGGGTTCCCCAGCCTGGCCTGTGCCCTCTTGCAATCCGGGACCCCGCACGGCTGGAGAGTATAGCAGCGGTGGTGGGAGCCTCTCCCGCCTCCACAGCAGCAATAAGGATGTCTGACTGCCAGCTTAGGCCCTGCAGGGAATGGGCCTAAGCCGGCAGTAGGACATCCCCCAAGGGGTCCTGGATTGCGAGAGGGCACAGGCTGGGCTGAGGGGACCGCCCCCCAAGTGCACTAATTTCGTGCACCGGGCCTCTAGTATACTATAATAGTCAACCATTTTAAGTGTGCAATTGAATAATTTTTAGTAAGTTTCTCAATTATGCAATCATAAATAGCAGAATGACTGGTCACTATGAGGCGCACTGACCACCAGGGGGGCAGACGCTCAACACAGGAGCTGCCCCCTGGTGGTCAGTTTACTCCCAAAGGGGGAGTGCCACTCAGCCAGAAGCCAGGCTCAAGGATGGAGAGTACAGCAGCGGTGGTAGGAGCCTCTCCCACCTCCGCAGCAGCACTAAGGATGTCTGACTGCCAGCTTAGGCCCTTCAGGGAGTGGGCCTAAGCCAGTAGTAGGACATCCCCCGAGGGGTCCCAGACTGCAAGAGGGCACAGGCCGGGCTGAGGGGACCCCTCCCAAATGCACTAATTTCGTGCACTGGGCCTCTAGTATACTATAATATTCAACCATTTTAAGTGTGCAATTGAGTAATTTTTAGTAAGTTTCTCAATTATGCAATCATAACCAAAACCCATCTTAGAATATTTCCATCACTGAAATGAAGTCCTTCTGCCCACTTACAGTTAATCCAGGTCCTACTACTTTTCATCTCTAAAGATTTACCTTTCCGGGGAAATTTATGTAAATGAAGTCATACTTCATATTGTCCTTTGTGTCTGGCTTCTTTCACTTAGCACAATATCCATTCATGTTATAGCATGTATCAGTATTTTGTTCATTTTTACTGCTGAATAGTATTCCATCAGAAGGATATACCACTTTTTTCCCCCCATTCATCATTTGGTAGGCATTTGGATTGTGGAAGATTATTAAGATGGGTTTGTATTAGTGTGCTGAGGATGCCATAATAAAATACCATAGACCGGGCAACCTAAACAACAAAAATTTGTTTTCTCAGAGTTCCAGAGGCTAGAAATCCAAGCTCAAGGCACCAGCAAAGTTGGTATCTGGTGAGACTTTTCTTCCTGGCTTGCAAATGCTGCCTTCTTGCTGTGTCCTCATGTGGACTTCCCTCTGTGCCCATGGAAAGAGAGAGATTGGTGGAGTCTTTTCCTCCTCTTACAAGGACACCAGCCCTATCAAGTTAGGCCCCCACCCTTATGACTACATTTAACCTTAATTAAGGGTGCACTTTCAATATACAGTCACATTAGGGTTTAGGGCTTCAACATATGGAGTTGGGGGCACACAATTCAGTCCATAATAGGGTATTATATCACATTTGTGTGCTGAATGAGAAGGATCTGGTATAAGGTTTCCCAACCATGCTCTACACCCCACCAGGTCCTAGTTGTAGTCCCTTATCATGACAACAAAAATATTTCCAGACATTGTCAAATGTTTCTTGGAGGGTGCAAAATCATTCTTGGTTGATAAACTGATAGACTAGAAAGGAAATTGAGGATGCAGGGGAAAGAGAAAGTAATTTCAGGAACAAAACCCTTGAGTAGGCCAGAGGAGTTAGGATTCAGTAGTGAGTGCCCCTGGGTGGTAACTGTCAGAATTTATGGCAGAGACCTTACCCACCAGAAAATGGGAGGGCCTGTGGGAGGAGCTCTCACACACTATGTCCATCGCAGAAGCTTTATAGGAAGAACCCTGTGTTTACAACAGAGCTCTATGGTTATAACAGCCCCTCCCCTTAATTTCCTTTTCCCCTCTGTGAAAAGAGCTTCTTGCTTCTTCTTACTCTCTCTCTGTGCATGTCTGCATGTAACAAATTGCAATTCTTTATTTTTCCTGAATAAATACTTTTTGGTGATGAAATAAGTAGTTGACTTTTGTTTACAGTTGGCAGAGCAGGGAGAATTCATCCACTGGGACAGGACAGAGGTCACAGAGGCAGGACGGTGGTAGATTTGCTGATGGGAGGATGTGTCAGTTTTCTTCTCACACTCATCATTTCCAGTGAAATCAGCCATCTGTGGAGGGGGCAGGACTGTGTAGCACATGCATGGCTACTGGAGGACCCTCTAAGAGAACAGGGAATTGTTATTTCCTCAGGAGTGAATATCTACCACATTCTTTTTCCATTGAATGCATAGCACATTGTGTTGTGTGTTTTTTAAAATACTCATCTGAGGATATTCTTAGAAAGAGGAAGGGAAAAGGGTAGATGATATAGATAGATAGATAGATAGATAGATAGATAGATAGATAGACAGACAGACATTGATGTGAAAAACATTCATGGGCTGCTTTCTGTATGTGCCCCAACTGGGGATCAAACCCGTAACCCAGGTATGTGCCCTGACCAGGAATTGAACTGGCAACCTTTCTGTGTGCAGGACGATGCTCAACCAACTGAGTCACTCTGGCCAGGCACATAGTGCATTGCTTAAACCACTTACTATATAATTCTCAATAGTTCTTGGTATGTGCACTACCAGATTGCAAGTTATTTGAAGATGGGAACTATCTTGTGCATATTTACATAGCTTATAACAAATAGCTGAGTTCACAGTAGGTGCTCAGTAAATGTTTAATTGAAATAAATTTTCATAAAAACTATATAATCTTTACTTTCTAAATCATTTTCCCTATACAACTAGCAACTCTCTTAGAACTCACTGGTGGGACTAATAGGTAGATAAAGAAATACATGCATTACTAACTATAATTTGGAAAATGTTTTCAATTAAAAAATGATCTTTTCTATAAGATGGAAATATAAACTAGTATTTATCACTCTTTATTCTCCATATGAATTAGCTAATGGTGTTATTAAAATGCATATTCTGACTCAGTAGATCTGGGGTGAGGCCTGAGATTCTGCATTTCTTACAAGCCTCCAGGTAATGTTGATGTTCTTGGTCCATGGACCACAATTTGACTAATGAGGATATAAGTCCACAGAAGATTGGATTGCATAAAGGACTGAAGAGTTTAGGCAAAAAGCTCTCAAAGTTATTGCTGAAGATGGGAAGGAGTTCTCAGGGAGGCAGTAAAAAGAGAACATACCTTTAAGTATCTCATGGATTCATCAGGCTAGAGTGGGGACATTAGGAATCAGCTTCTTGTTATGGTTCAGAATTCAAAATGGCCTTGTAGCTTAGAGACATGGAGAAAAACCAGCAAAAGTGAGGTTTAGAAGAGACAACGGGCATTGTACTTTCAGAGGAGCATTGGCAGGGGAAGTGCACGTGCCACTGGAAAATATCCTAAATAATCATATGAACCCTGGCTGATCATGAGTCAACAATAAAGTACTCTTGTATGGAAATCAGGTATAAAAGTAAACCACAATTAGAAACCACAAAGTAATTCTTATTATATTTAGCACTGCTCAGAACCTTGCTAGAATTTTGCATCTAGATTTGAGTTAAATGAATCTAGAAAGATGCAAAGAGCTCAAAGTTCAGGTGAGAGTTTCAAGAATGATGTCAAAATGGCCTTGTAGCTTAGAGACATGGAGAAAAACAAGCAAAAGTGAGGTTTAGAAGAGACAATGGGCATTGTGCTTTCAGAGCTCAAAGTTCAGGTGAGAGTTTCAAGAATGATTAAAAGTTTGAGAAATAAGATTTAATGATTAAAGGAGAAGGCTGCCTGGTGATTTAACAATAGTATTTCATTCACAAAAGGATGTGTTATGCAGGGAGTGGTGAGCAGTACTTCCATGTTTCTTTTGACTAAGGTGAGATGCCTTTAAATTACTCAAAGACTGACTTTGGTTGTACATGAAAATAGTCCCTTATGCAAAGGGTGGATAGTAAGGCATTGGAATGTGCTACCATGGGAAGAATACTTTTCCTATTTGTTAGGGATTGTGAAATAGAGCCCAACTTGAAGACAGATAAGTGGAGCCCAACTTGAAGACAGAGAAATGGCATAGCTAAAATTGTAATCTGCATCCAGTGGTGGCACTCTGAGCCCCTGAGGACCAAAATGCTCGATAGAGTTAAGGTCAGTTACATCCTGAGAACAGGATGTCCTAGGGCTCTCTAAAGGTACCAAGGTAAGGGATCACTCACTAGTGTCATTGCTGAGAGCTGCTAAGCTGACTGGATGCACTAACTGAGACAAGGACTAGGGACTGTGTAGTGAAATTCAGGCATGGTCCAGGGGCTTTACATCTTTTCCCTTTGGTCTAGTTCTTCAGAGCTGGCCAACACCACCACCGTGAAGTGGAGTCTCACATAGTGCCCAGTGGGCTTGAAAAACAGGTCAAATCAAGATTCCACAGCAGGATTCATATAGAGTAGGGGCAGTGATTCATATTCATACTAGGACCTAGTACATGGGTGAAATAGTGAGATGGGTGTAAAACAGGGCCTGGTAGGAACTGGAGAGCTCATTGTATAGGAGGCAGCAGCTGCTCTGAGTCTGACACCTCTCATACAAACCAAGAACTGATATGTGACTCATGAGAGAGAACCAAGGGGAGCTCAAGCCTAGACGTGACAGTGCCAGCCATGGTGTCTGGTTTTTGCCCTGCTCTCACCACCAGGGTCAACATTACAGAAGGCTCCACAGTATGACCTTTATGCATTGGGTGACATACTTAAAACAGATGTTTCACTCTGAATTAACTGGATAGCTAAAGCTGTGTAGACATTTCTTATAGTTCACCCCTAAGATGCTATTCAGCTGTCCCTTCCCACATAAATGTTACAAAACAATGTTCAAAGAGCAGAGAAACCCAAACTTCTGAATGTAACATCAGCTTCCTTATAAGCTGAGTTATTTTCATGGCAACACATTACCAGGCTGATTTCTGAAGGCCTGTGGACGTACTTGAGAATGTCCAGTTTGTGAAGAGCAGGCATTCTAAACAAAAGCAGGTGGTAGGTGGAAACCACTAGTCATTATAAACAGAGCACCTTACAGGAAAAATGCTGCCCAGTTCTTGTAGGACATATTGAAGTAGTTGCTGTTGGCTTGCCCACTCTGGGTGTAGAGTGCTTTGGGGAAGAGTGGTTGTCTTCTCAGGGCTTTTGCACACAGTGGTGGTGCATTTTTTAAAAAAGAGTGACCATCTGTATATATAAAAGGCTAATATGCTAAGTGTCCAACCATCTGAGCAGTCTCTATGATGCACACTGACTACCAGGGGGCAGACGCTCAATGCAGGAGCTGCCGTGACGTGCACTGGCCATTTACAAAGAAATGGCACCATGGACCTGAGTGTTGCCCACAAAGCAACACTCGGCTTCCCCCAAGTGGGACATAGACCCCACCACCACTCTGGAGTGAGAGCCCACCAAATTGCAGCCAATGCTGCCAAGACACCATGGCACAAAATGTGGCCCACAGCCCAGTTCAGCCCAGAAATGGTTGCTGCGGGTGCCAGGTAATGATGTCACATAGCAACGCCCAGTGACTAGCCTTCTTGGAGTTTCTTCAGCCCAGGAACACGACTTGCTTTATAGCCAGGTGCAAACATTTCACACTTTAATCAAATGTCTGTGAAGCATTTTCCCGTGCCTCATTTCATTTGATCCTCACAGAAGTCCTGGAGTAGGTAGATAAGAGACTCAGTGGAATCCTATTTTCTCGTCATTAGCCAGAAAAACAGATTTAGAAAGTTTAGAAACTTGACCCAACTGAAAAGAAGTAAGAAATGGTGGACCTTGAAAATGACTTCAGGTTTTCTCACTGCACAGAATATAGTCAAACACTGCTGCAGTTAAATATTTTACTCTTTATTCTCCCTGCATGATCTACAATAATAATCTCCTTCGTGTTGATATTTACTGCTGTGTGGCTGACAATTACCTGAAAGAGAAGTTGGGGTGCTTCACTGGGCTGGAAAAAGTTTAGCTAAATCAGAAAGCAGGTCTAATTAAGCAAGTTTATTCTATACTAGAGGCTCAGTGCATGAAATTTGTGCACTTGGGGGGATGGGATCCCTCAGCCTGGTCTGCACCCTCTCGCAATCCGGGAGCGCCCCACGAGTAGTGGGCCTAAGCCAGCAGTCAGACATTCTTAGTGCTCTCCAGGTCAGGGCTTCTGGCTGAGCGGTGCTCCCCCTTTGGGAGTGTACTGATCACTGGGGGCAGCTCCTGCATTGAGTGTCTGCCCCCTGGTGGTCAGTGTGCATCATAGTGATTGGTTGTTCTGCTATTCAATTGATTTGCATATTAGCTTTTTATTATATAGGATATAATAAAAGGTTAAGTTGACTCACATATGTGAGATACATATAGAGCTCTCGTTGGCACCAATTGCACACATGTGTTTCCATCTGTCATTGTTGATTGTGAATTTGGTTGACATTTCTATTATAGAGAAAGGGTGAATAGCAATATTAAAATATTTCTTCTAATTAATTTCCTTTCAATGTGCATGAATTTGTGCACCGGGCCTCTAGTTAAATAATAAGATTTATCAAGGATCACTTATTGGGGCCTACAACAAGACTAAGGTATTCTGGGTGCCAGGAATCCAAAGTCACAGGAGTGCCAGAATTCCTGCTTCCACCTTACTTGCTCTGGGAAGAGCTGGACAAATGAGACAATAATTTCTATTCTGCTTGATTCTTTAACAGTCAGAATTTACCACAATGGAACATTTGAAGGGTTTGTTTTTGTTTACTTTCTTTCCTATGTATTTTATGAGATCAAAACAAGACAAAGAAGCTGGCAAGCTGACTGAGAAGCCGTTTGCCTTTCTGACTAAATTGTTTTATTCAATTGGGGAAGAAATTCTCAACTCTTTGGAGACGCCTATTGTGAAGGAACCTTGTAGATGCATACATGATTCTGGCCAGGATTGAGTCTCCCATTTTACACAGCTTCTTTGCATCTCTGCCCTGAAGGAATGAATGAGCTCCCCAAGTACTGTGCACAGCATCATTGTTCAGTAAGCAGTGGATTGGTGGATTGGTTGCATGGTGGCACACCATTATCTCCTACAAGTCAGAGTTTCTGCTTCCCTCTCTCCATTTTAGCCTTTGAGCATGGTGCTGAGCTCTGGCTTGAGATTCAGAACTTGCAGGTGGTTCTCACAGAGCATCTCCTCCAGCTCCCTCCTACTCACTTTGGCTGGGGACCTGGGCCTCTTTTGGACTTGTCAGACTGCTCTAGGGTCATGGCAAAAGGACAGTACCAATTACAGTCTTCCTTAGCTTTGCATCTCAACAGAGAGAAATAACTAATCCAGTGCAAGCCAGATGTTGGCCTTTTGCTTCAAAAACCTTCTTCACAAGTATGCCTCACAAGGGGTTTGGAAGCATTTAATTTATGTCCTGTCTTTTTATCAAGAGCTCTTAATCTTCACAAGTATGCCTCACAAGGGGTTTGGAAGCATTTATGTCCTGTCTTTTTATCAAGAGCTCTTAATTTGTGGTCAACATGGTCTGGGGCAAGTTACTTAACCACCCAAGACCTCTGTTTCTTTTTCTGTAAAAGGGTGGTGGTGACAGAGGTGGGGCAATGATGATTACCTACTTCATCCAGTTGTTATTTGAAAGAGCACAGATTTGACTGACTTGACTTGAATTCATCTTCTAACTTGGGCCAGTAACTTCTTTGAGCCTCGATTTCATTAAGTACACAATGAAACAATGCTTCCTAGGCCTTAGTTTTGTTGCAAGGATTAAAAGAAAGACTATATGTACAGAGTGAACTTAGATCCTAAGATACAGAAAATGTCAATAATAATTATTGTACTCTTATTGTGTTGTCCTGGAAGTCCATGGATGGCTTTGGAGGGATGCAGTCCATGAATCTTCTGAAACTACATGCAGATATTTGGGTGTGTACCATGGGCACCTTTTCTGGGTCAGGGTTCCATAACACTCACCTGATTCTCAAAGAGTCCAACCCTCTTCCCTCCTGCCACCAAAGTCGAGAACTACTTCTCTAGATACTTAGAGATGTGAAGAACTCATTAACACCCTAGACACAACATCCAGAATAGGATTTAAAATTGGACCTGTCTATGCTTTATCTCCTGTGTTTGAATTTAAAATTTTGAGATTGATTCTCTTTTCAGCCTATATTTAGCTTTCTAGCCCACATCTTTTCTTCATGACCACTTGTTCTTCATGTGCGTGTTGTACATTGTGGCTTTTTGAATTTCTGACTAAACTGTAATCTAATTGAAGGCAAGGGTTTAATTATTCTTGTGTCTCCAATGATGGAAGGCTAAACACAGATCTTTAAATTGATCTGAAAACACTTGTGAAATAACCAATGGTTTGGATCCATCGGAGCAATGTTCTGAGGAAGCTCCAGGAGCCATCTACTCTGCAACCCAAGCTGGGCGAAGAATTGAGGGAAGACTTGAAACATTCAGACCCAGATCCCAATTTGAAGCTGAACTAATTTCCATCCCTCACTGGGACAAGTTTCCTCTTTCCAGTGCAATTCCTGGGACAGGTTGGGACAGGTTAGTAAAATGTGGAAATAACGCCTTGGCTTGCCAATGCATTTGCTAGATTTGCTTAGGCAATTTTGGTGTAAAGTGAAAAAGATAGAACAGGTAATATCTGTTTTGCGTTGAAAAATTAAACTAGTTGGAGTAAGGGAGAATCTTTTGCTTGGTTTGGTCAAACAATTCCAGGGGAAGACAGTGGTGGCTGGCAAATCTGGACCGTTGTCATAATCTCCTCAACACAAGAAAAATGGATTTTGAAATTTAAGTAGAAGGAAAAGAGCTTCCTTAAATTCTGTTCGCCTACTAAGAGGAAGTTTAAAAAAAGTGAGTTCTACCAAGTTTGGTAAAATTCAGAACAAGCATTACCTTTCTGTCTCTTATTTCTTCCTAACATCTTTCTTTTATACTACACTTGATTGTTATTTTCCCCCTAGAATTTACATATCAGTCTATAGAAGGTAAAGCCCTTGATTTCCCTGCACTTTTTCAAATTATGAATTTATTTTCTCATTAAAAAGTCATGTGAACATATATTAAAATCTGAAGACTAAGAGAAATAAGTCACTTAAAATTTGACCAACCAGCCAGGCCAGTGTCGCTCAGTGGTTGAGCATTGAACCTATGAACCAGGAGGTCATGGTTCAATTCCTGGTCAGGGCACATGCCCCGGTTGCAGGCTTGATCCCCAGCAGGGGGCATGCAGTAGGCAGTCGATCAATGATTCTCTCTCATCATTGATGTTTCTTTCTTTCCCTCTCCCTTCCTCTCTGAAATCAATAAAACTATGTTAAAAAGAAAAATTTGACCAACCATAATCACCATAATTCCTTACTCATTATTAGAACTATTTCTTCTTTGTGTATATATAGTAATGATAATTTACATATAAGTTTGTATCTTGCAACTTTCATTTAAACATTCACATAAGCACTTTTCTAGGTGAGATATGGT
Source organism: Myotis brandtii (assembly GCF_000412655.1). NCBI lineage: Eukaryota > Metazoa > Chordata > Mammalia > Chiroptera > Vespertilionidae > Myotis > Myotis brandtii. The sequence goes on along the minus strand of NW_005361459.1, from coordinate 1,536,596 downwards.
CTTTTAAACTGATCTTTTAATAGTTAGTGGTTGTATAACATCTTATTGAGTGTATGTACCATATTCTCCTATTGATGAATATTTAGATTGTTTCCCTGATATGCTGTTACACCAAATGCCACAGTGAACATCTTGTGCACAAAGGTTTTCTACAGTTTGAATAATTTTCCTAGGCTTGGTTCCCAGAAATAGAATCAGAGCCCTGGATCAGCGAGTGTTAAGGCTTGGCTGTTCTTGATGTGACTTCCCCACTGCTTTCCAAAAGGCTTGCACCAACTTATACTGGCAGCAATAGTAGGTGAAGGTTCCAGGATTCTCAGATGAGTTTTTATTTAAATGGTGATATGGAAACAGATGACCTGGAATAGTCTCCTGGTAACCTCTTTCTCCTAGGAGACAGGTAGGAGGAGGCAGGTCTGCCTCCTGGGTCACTAAGAATCTGAAATCATGATCTCACCTTCTTTCTTCCACGAGGGATTCTCTTTGTTCATGGACCAACGCAGAGTTGGGCATTTTATAGCACTAAACTAGAGAAACTAAAAGGTAGAAGCTATAATTCATGCTTCGATTAACCCCTTGAGACAACCCTTCCTCATTGCTTCCTCATGCTTGGTCCATTGAATGAGGAAGGGAAACCCCTCTTTTTGTATCAGTGTTCAGTATGTTGGGCTAGTGGTGTAAGACAATCAATATTTATTGTTCTACCAATCATGTCCATAGATATGTTATGCTGGATACGCTGGATCCCAGAATCTAGAAGACATCTAAAGAGGATAGGCATTTGATATATATTTGTTGAGTGCAAGAATAAACGCATGGTAGAATGGGAGTAGTAGAGGCCTTATTTCATATGAGGCATGTGGCAGACTTTGCTGTTTGCAACCAAACGTGTAATTCCTTCTTCTTCTTTACCAACTGAACTTTCTTTTTATTTGCACTCTCCCAGTGAAATTTCCTCAAGCCCCTTGCACTAGGGAAAATGAGCCATGTGACACAGTTTGAATCTACGAGGTGTAATTGAAGAATTTCTGGGGAAGTTGATTTTCTTCTTTTCTGCTTTCTCCTCTTTCTTCTTGTGAGGCTGAAGTTGGAAGAGCCATCTTGCCATCAAAAGATGATAAATGTGAGGATGAAAGTCACAGGCTGAAAATGGCAGACTGAATAATGGGAAGCTGGGCGCTGATGCCATCTTCAGGCTGCTGCAATAGCCCAGGGCACATTATGCTTTTGAAAAATGTTCAACTTGTTTTAGATAAGTCACTGTGGTTGGGTTTTCAGTTCCGTGAAGCTGAGTGCCATCCTTACTGATAGGAGGAACTTGAGGCCCAGGAAGTTTCATCTTGACTAAGATCACAGTGATAGTGTGAGCCAGAAATAAGACAGAACCCAGGTCGATTAATTAAACCAGCCCTCTGATTAACACCTCTTTTCACTGTTACCAATGTTAAATTGAAAGCACCCTCAAAAGTACAATAAGATTAAAGCGTTTTAAAGTATTTTTGGAAGAGGTTTGATAAATATTGTTTTCTGGCTGATTTGGTGAACAAAGGGGACCTGAGGACACTTATGAGCACAACAGTTTTACTTTGGAGTATATGCTCTAGTCCAGGGGTGGGCAACCCCTGGCATGTGTGCCAAACATGGCACGCCAGTAACTTTTGCTGGCACGCAAAACCCTCTCTTATAATCTTCCATGTACAATTTTTTTCTTAATATCAACTTTTTTATTTTTCAGATAAATTCAGTGTAGGTGCATCTTAGATAAATAAATAATTTTACATAACCAGTTATCTTAAAGACCATAGACATGGATTGACGAGAGAGGGGAAGAGCAATTTCTATGCCTCTGCCTTAACTCTCCCTGCCTTCCTAGATCCGACCAGTGTTTTGGTTTCATCCACATATGCTTGTGAATCTTTGTTCTCAGTGATGAATTTTGTTAAGTCTCATAATAGGAGTAGCCTGAGGGATGAAAGTAGTAGCTCGTGCATATCTCTGAAGGTCACGAAATATAAACCTGATGTAAAATCTCTGTCATCAGTGATGCAGCAGCAAAAGTCCCACTGATAATATCAAACGGAGTCATAAAGTTTTCTGTCGGACTATCAGCATACATGTATACATTAAAAAATAAATGTATTTTTCATCATCATATACTGTGCTTTTGTTGCTCGAATGACTTTTTTTATTTCTTCAAGGTTCTTCATATACGTCAACCTTAAGAGATATCAAGTAGGCGTAACATGTTCTCAAAAAATTAGGGTTGGCACGCAGAAGAATTTTGAGTCAGAGATTTTGCTGGATTTGGCATGCACTCACAAAAAGGTTGCCCACCCCTGCTCTAGTCTAAATGGGAGCTCCTTACAGGAATATTTATTTAGTAGAAGAGAAAATAGAATACCAGGAGAGTTTTCTTTCAGAGCTTTATTACTACTGTTTACTCTGCCCTCGTATTTTATAGAAAATTGAAAATTAAATCTGGTAAATTTGATTTGGGTTTTGATATTTCAGAACTTTGACATAGCCTTCCACGTGTTTTTTTTATTTTTAAAGAAGTCAAGAAAAGGCTGGAGGTACAACTGACAATGTGGATTTTCTTGATGTTCTCTTATTGTGTTAGAGTATGGAACCTTTGGCAATACTTCTCAAAAAACTGTTTTTAAATGACATTTGGAAAACATCTGCACTGTTCACTTAGTTTGTTCCTGGGTAAATAGTCCTCTACATTTGGAAGTGACTTATATAGAAGAGAGCAGTTAAGGAGAGAAGAGGATCCAGTTCATGTGGTAGTTTTTGTGCTGAGATGACTCAGCAGGGAAGCGTTTCTATAAATCAACCAGAGAATTTTCCTTTGTAAGCCACAGAGAAACTGCTCTGGAATTTTGCGCTTGGTGCATTTGTCAGCATCAGGTAATTTCCCACAGGTAGGATGAAGCAAAGCAAATGCGTCAGTCATTTCTTTAGGAGTCATGCTACCTTTTAGAAAACAAGGTAAAGATGTAGTTCAGACAGTGCCATCAATAACCTACTCCTCACTATACTCATTAGTCAATTTCTATTATTTTACCTAGTTGCTGCACTCACTCTCATTGTTGTTCTTCATACATTAATGCATTAACACATGTCAGATAACTTCCTCCAGCTAACGTGTTTACTCTGACTCAGTTATGCCCTTCTTTTCATGCTTTTCACTGGCCACACGTCCAAAGACATATGGATGTCATGGGACCCTGACTAGTTCTTCACTTTGTCCTGTTTTTCCACCGCAACTCAAAAGTCATGCCAACAACAGGCCGGTCTGGGACTGATGCCATGTTGCTGCTGCCATCTTGCTCTCAGCCCTCAGGTAGAGTCAACATGGAGGACGACAAAGTGGACAAATGGAAAGTCCTTGATGACATATACCACTGATCACACTGCCTCTGGAGCACAGCTCATTCAAGTCTTAGTTTCAAGGCACAGTAAATGTTCTGGTTTATGAATAATTTTTATAGCATAAACACATCTCAGATGGACAGACATGCATGGGACATATTAGTACTAAAAACTTATTCCTTGTGTATCTGAAATCCAAATTTACCTGGGCATCCTGTATTTTAGCTGGCAGCCCAACTGTAGGCTCCTGAAAAGACTTCTGAGGTGCTTGTGGGGGTGCAAGGATCCCTATCTTCCTGGGGTTCTGAATCATTTTTGTCTGGGACTCATTTTTAATTAAAGACCATCCTCTGGGTGAGCTTTTCCCCAATTTAGTGAAGAAGAACAGCAGGGTTTCGCAATGAACACTGGGCCCTTCCCTTGCCGGGCAAGGTGAGCCCTCTGCTCCTTTGTCCTTCCTTCTTTGCACCATTCTTCGCCTCTTGGCACTAGCTCTTCCCCACTTTCCAGGAAACTAGTGCTTCTTCTGCTGTTCTTTGGCCATCGGAAATCCTCTTGGGCCTGTGGTTCGAGCAAGCTCAGTGTTGCTTCTTTCTTTCTCCCTTTCTCCACAACCCACCCTCCCCTCAGCAACACCCAGGGAACACTAGGCTGTGACTGGCTGGCTGACAGACCTGGCTCTTCTGGGAGCACCTGCTCTTTGACTCCACCACCCCAGTCCTAGGGACCCTCTGGTTCCTGACTGGAGAGACTTCCCCTTCTGTCTTGAAGGACACCTCTCCCTGGTCATCTTGCCCACCTGGACCCTCTAGCCCAGTGATGGCGAACCTTTTGAGCTCGGTGTGTCAGCATTTTGAAAAACCCTAACTTAACTCTGGTGCCGTGTCACATATAGAAATTTTTTGATATTTGCAACCATAGTAAAACAAAGACTTATATTTTTGATATTTATTTTATATATTTAAATGCCATTTAACAAAGGAAAATCAACCAAAAAAATGAGTTCTCGTGTCACCTCTGACACACGTGTCATAGGTTCGCCATCACTGCTCTAGCCCCAGCCCAGGAGTCTCAGAGTTCTGTCTCTGTTTTTCTGTCTGGCTTGGTTTCTTCGGTGAAGGTCTTGTTCTCCCCAGAGGCTCTGGAGGTCGTGCAGCTTTGAGGGCAGCCTCCGCCTTTCCCTGCGATATGCCCACATCTCACCAGCTTCCTGTGATGGCCAGAAACAGACTTGTCTCTTCCTGTTTCTCTCATCAGCCCCCCTCTCCTCGGGCCCACCCACTAGGTTCCTGCTTTCAATTGGTGAGAAGTCTTGGGCCCTCAGTTCATTTGCTGCAAAGATAAAGATCTCAATTATAGATGCCACAATCTTCAAAGAGAAGGAGTGAAGTATTACATTATTTGGTTACTAAACATGTCTGGCTCCCTTACCTGGGGTCATAATGGTAGGAAGAGGGCAGCAAGAAAAACCAGTTTCTCAACAAGTTGAAAGATTCTCTAGAGTTCTAATTCCCATTAAGCAACCATATATTGAGCATAATTTTTACATATGTGACCTAATTTATTCCTTCTAAGAGTTTTTTTTTAAGACAAGGAAAGTGAAATATTTATGTCTCTCTTACTTCCAACCCAATACTGTCTCCATTATGGGACTGTCACCCTTAAGAATGTGCTTGTGTTGGGCTGAAATGTACTTCCACCCCAAATTCATAGGTTGAAGCACTAATCCTCAGCACCCGAGAATGTGTCTGTATTTGGAGGTGATAAAGTTAGGTCATGAAAATGGATAAACAATAGGACAGTTTTTAAGAAGACTAGAGGCCCAATGCACAAAATTCGTGCAAGAGTAGGCCTTCCTTCCCCCAGCTGCCGGCACCGGCTTCCCTCTAGCACCTGGGACCCGGGCTTCCCTTGCAACTTCAGCTTCATCCAGAAGGTTGTCTGGAAGGACGTCTGGTCTAATTAGCATATTATGCTTTTATTATTATAGATGATATTAGGACACAGGCGCACATGGAGGGAAGACCATGAGAGGGCACAGGGAGAAGACAGCCATCTGCAAGCCAGGGAGAGAAGCCTCAGAGGAAACCAACCCTGCTAGCACCTTGGTTTCGGACTTCCAGCCTTCAGAAAGGTGAGGGAGTAAATTCTGCTGTGTAAGCCCCACAGGTCTGGGCTACTCTGTTCCGACAGCCTTAGCAGACTGACAGCCTTTCATCACATATCCAGGTTACCATTTCCCTGGGCTGGTATGAGGCCTCAGGTGGCAGGTTGTGAGGGAAATGCACAGGGGCCAGGGATAATCCCGAGCAGCATTCCAGGTGCAATTACTCTCTGCTTGTCCTGGACCCTTGCTCTCTGTTCAAAGCCCCTTATCCCCGTAGTTGCTGCCAAGTCTCAATCATAAAAAGGACTGGTGGGAAGGAAGGAATAGAGGATCGAGAAGACACCTAAGGGATATTCTCTGAGCCGCATCCCAGTGATGTGGGGTCTTGCTTCCAAATTTTATAAAGGCTATGCTTATGACTGAAAGAATCCTCATAGAGAATGGCAGAATGAAGTAAAATGAAGGAAAGAGTGGAAAACTCTAATTTAATGGTAGTAATATCACCTTCTATTTGCAAAATACATATAGGTTACCAAACAACACTGTATGGTGGATGGAAGAAGTATGATACAAGTAAGGTGAGTGAAGGTGAACATCTTGCCCAAAGGCATTTGAAGAGTAAGACATGGGGACGGACACAGCTTCTGTACCTGGAGCTGCACAATGTTCAGTGTGAGCTCCCAGTGTCCATTGCTTCGGTGGCCCCTCATTTGGTGAAAATGTTGAGATTTCCCCACCATCACCCTGTGGTGGGGGCTTGCCTGAGTGGTGCCTGCCACCAGGAGCCCATCCCCTGTTCCCTGAGTTCTTTCACTTTCCCCTCTTCCACAGAAGAGGACCCTGTGACTTTGCCAGGTTTGACAGCCGTAACACCCACATTGACAGCCCTCCAGGCTTCCTAGTCAGAAGCCAAACAAAGTCAAAGTTGGCTATGTTTCCACCATCCCCAGGGTGGCTCCTTTTAAAATTTAAGCTCAGCATTTTACCTTTCTAAAATTTTTATTTTATTTTATTTTATTGTTGACAGCATTACAGATGTCTCCCATTTTCTCCCATTTTGCCTCCCTCCACTCACTCCCCACCCCACCAGGCCCTCCCCATGCTATTCTGTGTCCACGGGTTATGCATATATGCATATATATTCTTTGGTTAATCTCCTATCTCTCCCCTCCCCGTGCTACTGAGATCTGTTATTCTGTTCCATGCATCCATACCTCTGGATCTATTTTGTTCATCAGTTTATTTTGTTCTTCAGATTCCACATATAAGTGAGGTCATGTGATGTTTGTCTTTTTCTGTTTCCTTTTCTTAAATTCACAATGTATTGTAAAGTAAAAAGAAAGGCGATCGCCCTAGTGATTAAGCTTCAGAAGGATCACCTTTAAGCATTGCTGTAAATGCTGCTGCAGGAAGGCCAGGGTATTCAAAGAATGTGAACAGGAATTCTTGTTTCCAAGCCCTTTATTTCATTTGCACAGTGCTAGGGCATTTGTCACGAGAAGGGCATTTCACAGCTATCAGGTCAAGTGCAATAAACTGGTGAGCAGCAGCCTGCCATGGAAGTGAGTTTGTTTTCAATTCTGAATAGTTATTAGTAGGGAAGGCTGTCAGTCACCACCCATGCTTCTTGTTGCTCTGGGATTTTCACTTTGGGAGAAAATAGCTGGGTTAGGGTTTGAAAGGTGCTTCTGGGAGCAACAGTTAGGAATTATTTGGTTGCTAAAGTTGCTTCTTGGTTAAGTGCTAGCTCCAATTCTTCCAGGCCATGTTTCCTTTAGGGAAATACAGGAAACCCCATGGCAATGTTCTCCCCTCTGCCCACAGTATCTTTGCAAATCAGGACCTTCTAATATTTGTGGGAAAATCTGGAAGGTTCAAGCTCTGGCTCAAAATATCAAAGAGGGCAAATTCTCAGTGCTTGGAGTCCACTCCCTCTCCTTGAATTTGGAATTCCTGGTCATTTAGGCTGGGGAGTTAGATGCAAAAAGTGTATGGCAGACAGACCATAAGGTGGTCCTTATGAGTCTGGCCCTAGTGTTTATGCCTTTGTTTCATCCCGTCCCCTTGAGTGTGGGCGGGTCCTGTGACTTGCTATTAACTGATAGACCATAGCGAAGGTGATGATCCCACGACTCTATTCCGTTAAATAGACTCTGTTTTCCTAGCAGACTCACTCTCACTCTCCTACTGGCTTTAGAAGAAGTCAGCTACCATGTTGTAACTGCCTACGGAGGAGGCTGTGAGACAAGGAACTGTGGTAGCAGGTAGGAATGGAGGGCAGCCTCCTGATGGCAGCCAGAAAGAAATCTGAAGCTCTCAGTCCTACACCCACAAGAAAGAAAATTTTCCAACAACCTGAACGATCTTGGAGGCAGAGTCTTCCCGTCAGGCTTGCAGATGAGAACACAGCCTGACCATCAACCTTGATTGCAGCCTGTGAGAATCTGAGCAAGGCACCCAATTATACTATTCCCAGACCCCTATGCCCAGTCACTGGGAGATAACAAATTCATGTTGTTTAAAGCTGTTAACGTTGTGGTAATTTGTTATGTAGCAATAGATAACTCCTACCAGGGATCTGTGAAATGAACAAATAAAGAAAGCAATGTCACAGGGGTGGTGTGTAGCTACTAGAGAAGACAAGCTACATAAGCCCTTTTGGAAACACCCCTTGCATTAAAGGAAGAGCAACTTCTTGGACGTCTTAGCTGATCTGGGGAGAGCAGTGGAACTGTTACATCCGGGATAGGTGCTCCTGTGAAAGAGTAACCCTGACAAAAGGTGTGGTAAGTGGGTGGTCATGTGGGACTGCGCTGGCCCATCTGATGCACAGGAGGCCACTGTGGCTGGAGAGCAGAGTAGGTCAAGGAGGTCAGGGAGGGGCCTGGGGAAGTCAGATAGGCCTGTGAAGCCAGCATAGGGAAGTTGGCTTTGATTGAATGGCATGGGAAGCTGTTCAAGGGTTTGAGGAGTGTGGGAGGATGACATGACCTGACACATTCTAAACCATCTGCGCTTGCAGGCCTCATCGAGGAGTTGTTCAGGAAAAGGTGGATGCTGGGTGGCAGAGACTTTGATTCATTTCTGTATCCCTCACACTACTTAGCATGGGTCCAACATTTAGCTGCCCAGCAAGTGTTTGTTGGGTTGAGTTGAATGTATAACCACCATTACTGCTGTGAGACTTTTTAACATTCTGAAGAGTTTAAGTTCCAAGCATTATCCATTGTTTGATTGGTCTATTGGAGCCATTGACATGATTGATGAAATTAAAGGTAAAGCTATGTTGATGAATAGGGCATTTCTGGATTTTTAATTTTCCAAAGTTCATGGGAAAGAAAAAGAATGGGCAGATGTTACTTCAGGTGGGCAAGGGGAACCCCCTTCTTTGTCTGATGATATTAAAGAGAATGGGATGGAATAAGACCTTTTCAGTTTCCCCTTGTGTGCTCACGTATGTGTATGTGTGCGTATGTGTGTATATATGTGTTTCCTGCAGGATTCTGGTGACTTTGTCCATAGTGCTTGCTACTTAAACTGTCATTGGTCTATTCATCAAGTTTAATTTGTGACTTCTACTCTGTTGTTATTTTGAATGCTTTATTTGTCGTCCCTCCCTCCCCCCGCCAAATGTCAGAATCCCAGAGGAATTCCTAGGACCAATAATACTATTGAAATGTATGACCAGTTGGTTAGTTAAGATATGTGTGATGATTAATTTATGTGTCAATTTGTCTAGACTACAGTAGCCAGTTATTCGGTCAAATAGCAGTCTAGATGTTACTGTGAAAGTATTTATTAGACCTAATTAAGTTGTTAGATTTTGAGCAAAGCAGATTATGCTCCATAATGTTGGTTGGTCTCATCCAATCAGTTGAAAGTCTTAAGAAAAAAGACAGAAGTCCTCCAAGAAGAAAGGAATTCTGCCTCCAGGCTGACCTCAGACTCAAGCCTGCAATATAAGCTCCTGCCATACGTTCCAGTCTGCCAGCCTGCTCTGCAGATTTTGGACTTGCCAGCCCCCACAATCCTGGGAGCCAATTTTATTTTTAAAAATATATTTTTATTGATTTCAGAGAGGAAGGGAGAGGGAGAGAGAGATAGAAACATCAATGATGAGAGAGAATCATTGATTGGCTGCCTCCCGCACACCCTCTACTGGGGATTGAGCTCGCAACCTGGGCATGTGCCCTTGACTGGAATTGAACCCGGGACCCTTTAGTCAGCAGGCCAACACTCTATCCACTGAACCAAACTGGCTAGGGCCTGGGAGCCAATTTTAAAAAATAAGTCTCACTTTTTTTTTCTCTCTCTCTCCCCTTCCTCCTCCTCCTCCTCTTCCTTTCTCCCTCTCCCTCTCTACACATGGAACGTGAACCATGTTGTCCAGGGTGCAGGGCTCTCAGCTTCTGCCAGGTACCTCCCCGACATCTCTGGCTTCTCTCAGTGGACACCTCTAGCTCCCTGGGTGCCCCAGTACAAGATGCTCTCCTGACTTTCCCTTTCTCTTCCTCCCCTCTCCTCTCCCTCCCCCCACCCTCCTCTCCTGCTCCTCCTTCATCTTCGGGAGCTCAAACCAATTTTCCCTTCTAGGGGTAATGACTGCAGAGTCCTTAATTTGGAAACCATTTGTTTCCAACACAAATCCTATAATCAGGCTTTGGGAGAATATAAAATGAGGTTCCACTATTTATGTATTAAGAATAAAATATTCACCCTGGCCAGGTGGCTCAGTTGACTGGCCCATACACCAAAAGATTATGGGTTCGATTTCTGGTTGGGCACACACCTAGGTTGTGGGTTTGATCCCCATTTGGGACATGAACAGGAGGCAACTGATCCATGTTTCTCTCTTTCTCTCCCACCTTCTTCTCTCTCTAAAATCAATTAAAAGAAAAAAGAATAAAATGTTTTCTATTCCTTCCTCCATTTCACATTTGGTAAATGGACATGCTTGTTACACAAAGAAAATGGGCCGTGCAGGTGAGCGGTTATCTCCACAGAAAACCACTGTGGAGGAAAGGGGAGGAGTGGGGAGCAGCTCTCCCCTGCGTCTGTCAGCACAATAATAGAGGGACACATTGTCTCCCTGACCTGGAGGGGAAATCTTGACATAAACGCTACAGTTGCAGTCCATTAAGAAGTGAACTGTACATTCTTCCCGGTTTATGCACTAGCAGACAGGGTTATCCAGGCACAGACTGGGGGTGGGTGGGAAGTGTGCGACGCCAAAACCCTTGCTGAGAGAAAGAACACGGCTTGATTCACTTTCACTACTGTGAGCGCGCGCGCGCGCGTGTGTGTGTGTGTGTGTGTGTGTGTGTCT
>NW_005361459.1:1522172-1524548 GCF_000412655.1 Myotis brandtii | reverse complement strand
GCAGTGTGCGGGGGAGTGGGGGGGCAGGGGGGGACGCAATATGCCTGCATATTTGCATGTTTGCGTCCCCCAAATTCATGTTGTAGCCCTAACCCCCGATGTGATGGTATTTAGAGATGGGGTCTTTGGGAGGCAATTAATGTTAAATGAGGTCATGAGGAGAGTGGGTGGGGCTGTAATCTGACAGAGCTGCTGCCCTAACAAGAAGAGAGCAGCTCTCCCCTGCGTCTGTCAGCACAATAATAGAGGGACACATTGTCTCCTGACCTGGAGGGGAAATCTTGACATAAACGCTACAGTTGCAGTCCATTAAGAAGTGAACTGTACATTCTTCCCCAGTTTATGCACTAGCAGACAGGGTTATCCAGGCACAGACTGGGGGTGGGAAGTGTGCGACGCCAAAACCCTTGCTGAGAGAAAGAACACGGCTTGATTCACTTTCACTACTGTGAGCGCGCGCGCGCGCGTGTGTGTGTGTGTGTGTGTGTGTGTGTGTGTGTGTGTGTGTGTGTGTGTGTGTGTGTGTGTGTGTCTCTGTGTGTGTGTCTGTGCGCGCTCACACAGCATGTGATCTGCATGTCTTTAGGACTTTCTAGTTTCTGCCAACCTGTTTGCCGCTTCTCTGGTTATTGGCTACAGCAGACTGATGGAAACCTAACACATTTCAAGCAAATTCCAGGCATCTCTCAGCATGCTCTGAATCCACAATTCGCAGGGCTTGGGTCAAGAGGTAGCAGTCAGGTTGTGAGGTACCTGAGGAAATGTGCAGGTGTTCGAGGCTGCATTCCTGGAGACAGACCAGCACAAACAAAGGGGGCGCTGTCCTTGCTCGTGCACAGCTCCCTCCTCACTCAGCTCCCAGAAAATGAGGCCTCACTCCCAGGAGGAAGAGTGTTCCCCTCCTTCTCCCACCCCCCCCCACCCTCACCCCATCACATATACTTCTTTGGATTGCCTACCTCATAGGAAGGGTTTGGACTCAAGTGTCTGAAAACCCTTGAACTCAATTTGGGGGAGACAACCTATAAAAGGCTGCTTTATTTAATATGCTCTTATTTTATTGTCATCATATTTCCTTACATCTGCTTTCATGGTGCCCTGATTTACTAATATATTACAGACCCGAGACAAAGACCACACCCTTCTCCTAGCTGCATCCTGCCAATCACTATAGAGCATATTCTGTGTCAAAGACCCACACCTTGTGGTCTCAGAGTCCCCCAACCAAGCCAGTGGTGGATGCAGCAGGAACATGGGAGTTACCCCAGGGTCTACCTGAGAGGCAGCATCTCAGGGGAAGTGACATCAAATGACAGGTGGAGCACCTTGTTCTTGTGGAGGGGCCAAGCAGGGAGAGATTTCAGGTCTGAGATAATGAGGTAGAAACCGCAGAAACCAAACACGCGAGAGACATTTCAAAGCAAAGGCTTGGAAATGGAGCCTAAGGACCTCTCCAGGCATGACAACAATCTGGCAGTTGAGTGTGGGGAATGTGCTGAACAAACAAGATCATCCCTGCCTCACTCAAAGGGGTTACTCCTCAGGGGACATAAGGCCAGGAGTGCGGTGGTGGTGGTGGTGGGGCAGGGAGGGTGAAGTGTGCGGGGCAATATGCCTGCATATTTGCATGTTTGCGTCCCCCAAATTCATGTTGTAGCCCTAACCCCCGATGTGATGGTATTTAGAGATGGGGTCTTTGGGAGGCAATTAATGTTAAATGAGGTCATGAGGAGAGTGGGTGGGGCTGTAATCTGACAGAGCTGCTGCCCTAACAAGAAGAGGAAGAGACAGAGCCTCGCCTTGGTCTGCATAATGAGCACATGGTGAGATTCCGGAAGATCCTCACCGGGAACTGAATCCGCTGGCACCTTGATCTCGGACTTCCCAACTTCCAGACCTGAGAGAAACAAATTTCTGTTGTCTAAACCACCCAGCCTGTGGTGTTTGTTTTGGCAGCCTGAGCTGACTAAGGCAATACCCAAAGGCCACGAAACAGCACACCATTTACCATGTCCCAAGGAGAGGCCAAGTGCTTTCCACAAGCAACTCACTTTGTTCTCACCATTGTATCCTCACAAACCCATGAGGTAAGTACTGCTTCCACCCCACTCAGCGATGAAAGCATGGCATACACAGGTCAGGAAGTACGACTCAAATTCATCTGGCTGGTGCGTGTAGCACCTGGACCTTACACCCAAGCTATCTGGCTCTAGAGTCTAGGGCAGGGGTGGGCAAACTTTTTGCCTCGAGGGCCACAATGGGTTCTTAAACTGGACCAGAGAGCCGGAACAAAAGCATGGATGGAGTGTTTGTGTGAACTAATATAAATTCAAAGTAAACATCATTACATAAAAGGGTACGGTCTTTTTTTTTTTT
>NW_005361459.1:1496391-1521390 GCF_000412655.1 Myotis brandtii | reverse complement strand
TGAATAAAACTAAAAAAAAAAAAAGACCGTACCCTTTTATGTAATGATGTTTACTTTGAATTTATAGTGACTAGTGGTCTGAGACTGCTGCCACCCCACCCTCTGTGGGACCCTCCTTTCAGGGCAGGGTCAGTGGCAGGGAAAGGAAAATGTTGGAGGAGCTGCTGGTCTGGGGGTCAGGGAAGGTACAGAAAGCTCGGGCCTCCTGTTGATCCATTCTTCTCTTTTCATGCCCTTCTTGTCCTTTGTCCCTTCTTCTGAGCCCAGGAAAGCTCTCCCGTCATTTCTATGGATGGACAGGGTGGAAGCTGTTACTCAACTGAGCTGCAGAACCAGGGACCCCGAGGGCCTGTTCCCGGCCCCATGGTCATTCCGAGGGTCCTCTCGCTGAGCACAGCGGGCAGAAGTTCAACATTCCCCACCTGTTTCTCAGGAAGGTGGTATTTCACTGCTGCCCACGGGTACCCGAGGTGAGGGTGAGTAGGTACCATTAACAGAGGTTGCATGTGCTGACCCATTGCTCCGTGTGAGTGAAAATGTCACAAACAACACGATGCTTTCAGTTCCTCTAAGAATAAAAGCAATACTTTAAAAGGAAGAGTCCAGAAGAAGCATATAGACAGTATGAGAACACCATCTGTGCCACCCAGACTCCCTAGGAGGCTTAATGTGGCATTTATTGAAACAAGCATTTGCAGGCACCACCTTTTCTGGGCAGAGAAGAGGCAGAGGAGCGGGAAGGAAAGCTTCAGAAGAACTCCCCGTCTCAGCTCTAATGGGGAGGTGCTGAGGGAGCTCAACTGGGGGACAGAAGCATCTTGTAGTATTAGTTTTCTACTTTGCTGTTTTCCTAATATTTGACTTTTATTGTGGACTTAAAACTTTTTTTTTCATCAAGAATGTTGTGGTGCACATCTTTAAATCACAGCTTGTTATTAAAATGTCCACTTTATCAAGCATTGAAAATGCCATTCCAAAAAGCCATCATGATGATATGTTGCAGTATATATATTTATTTTATTCACTTAGTTAAGCCACAAAGTAGTAGTGGCCACAATGATAACAGTATCTGTGCTGTAGGAAGTAAATGATGACGTATCAGGCACTGTGTCAAGCATTTTAGATGCATCATCTCAGTTAAGCCTCCAGACAGCCATATGAGTTGGGGACTTTTCTTATCCCTGTCTCACAAATAAGGAAACATAGGGATGGAGGCACAGGGTAACTTGTCCAAAGTAGTTGGTGGGCACTTAAGAAATCAGAAAGAGAGACCGTACTTAGTAACGTAGCTGCCCTGGCTGGAAAGTAGCATATGCCCTACTTCCTCTGTGGGGCTTCAGGATTGGGGTCACTGAACTACCAATTAGAGATAGGCCTAATTCTAATTGGTAGATCTGTGTCTTTTTCTCATTCTCTATTTTCCTCCATTTCTCTTTTCTCACTTCTAATTGCAATAGAAACACTTGTTTGTATTTACTAGCCAATCCCTCCCTGTTATGGACTGAATTATGCCCCCCCCTCCCCCATATGTTGAAGTCCTAATCCCAAGTACCCCAGACTGTGACTGACTACATTGAAAATAGGGCCTTTAAAAAGGTAATTAAGTTTAAATGAGGTCATTAGTGTGAGGCTCTAATCCACCCTAATGACTGGTGTCCTTATACGGAGAGAAAATTTGGACATAGAGAGAAACACCAGGAGTATGTGAGGACACAAGGCAAGGAGAGGGGCCTCAGGAGAAGCTAACCCTGCTGACCACTTGATCTTGGACTTCTTGCCTCCAGAACTATGAGTAAATAAATTTTTGTTGATTGAAACCATCCAGTCTGTGATATTTTGTTACAGAAGTCAGAACTGACTAATACACTCCCAAAGTGTCAATAGTTGAACAAGATGTGGTCTCAGTCATCACAGAGCTCCCAATCCAGTGAGAGAGACAGGCAAGTTAGCAACTACTGGCAATGTAGTTTGATGAATGCTCTGAGCGAGCAGTCCGCAGAGAGTGGTGGAAAGCCATGGGGGCAGTAGAAGATCCAGGAGGGAGGAGGTGAAGGGCAGTTGAGGGATGAATCAGGAAGAAGACAGGTTTATCAGGCCAACAAAAGAGAAGGCACTCTAGGGAGAGAGCAGCAAGGACAAAGGAAAGTGGAATTTCAGGAATCTCCAGTATAGTAGGTCCTTGACAATCCCAGATTTAACATTCACACTTTTGGCAGTACTTGAGTGAACAGGCAGTTCCTTAGCGTGTGCTAATCTGTAATTTTGCAAAGGAACAAAGGTGAATATGAGGGAGGGTGTGGGAGCATCTTCCCTTCCCTGTTAAGCGAGCTTCAGCACTGCAATGACTCATGCAACACAAACGTGATTTCAGTCTCATAAAGACTCTTTGAGAAGCTATGTTGCAGCTTAGAAAATTGAGGAAATTACATGTTAGAGTGATATTCATGACTCAGCATTTATGAAAGTCTCTAGGTGAGTCTCTCGTGGACATTAAGGGTCTGAGATTAATATTACCTTGTGTCAGAAAAGCACGTGTTCATTTCCCATCGTTGTTCCTTGGTTAATTCAGCAGTTCACCTAGCACATTTTTTTAAATTGAGTATTTCTATTCGGTGCAAGGCACGGAGCTAGCTACACAGTGTTGACAAGCATGTGGTCTCTGCCATCCTGGAGCTCACAGACTAGTGAGACAGGGGTAGCAACCATGAGGGCCGACATACGCGATTGCTAATGGTGATAAATGCTACTAAGGAAAAGAGTCTGGTGATGCAAAAGAGAATAACAGGGATGGGGACAGACAATAGGAGTGAGCAAAGGGCTCTCTGGGGAGGTACAGGGTGAGCAAACCTGCCTTCCCTGCAGGCAGAGGGAGGGGCATGAGGGCTCTGGGATGGGTGCCAGGTGTGTTGGAGGAATGCAGAGTAGCGTGTAAGGGAGAGGTGAGCCAGGCCAGGTCAAGGACTGTGGGCTACAGAGGAGTTTGGAGTTTACCCCCATGAAATTGGAAGCCCCAGAGGATTTAAGTAGGGAGTGCCAGGTTCCTGTTTCTACTTTCAAATCATCCATTTGACTCTCACATAGAGAGTGGATGGGAGGGGCACATGTGGATGCCTAATTAGAACACAGGTTCCCAAACTGGGCTGCAGATTGAAACCCCCTGGAGAGTGTAAAATAATACTGCTGTCCAGGTTCCCTCTCCCCCCTCCCCTTGCCCGCCCCCCTGCTTCCTCACAATCTCAGGTATTCTCATTTAATTGGTCTGGGGTGCAGCCTGGAATTTTAAGTAGGTGAGTCTAATGTACAGCAAAATTTGAGAACTTCTGAATCCAAAAGGTTCAAGATATGATTCAGTATAGATCTGATGGCTGCGGCCATGAAAAGCCAAGTCATGGACAGACAAGTGAGATGCAGTTTATAGGTAGAAACAGCAGCTTAGTCGGTACTCTGGTGATAAGGGGCAGGAAAATTTAAAGATTACTCAGAAGTGAAGTCTGAGCCATATAGACATTTGGGAGACATCAATACCTGGGTTGATATTTAAAGCCACGGAAATAGAAGCAATCTCATGGTGGAGAACATGGGTGGAGGAGAAGGAGGGCTCCATTTTAATGAAGAGGGGAGGGAAGAGGTTCGATTGCAGGGTGTCAAGGTGTAAATGGGAGGTGTGAAGGTGTCTGCTCTCCTCTTTTAAGAGAACTGCTGCATAGTGGATAGTTGGTTGAGTTTGGAGGCCTGGCCATGGAGGAGTTATCTGCAGGAGTAACTGGGAAAGAGAGGCCAGGAATGGAGGGAAGTAATAAAGAGAGCAGTGTGGTACTATCAGCGATGGAGGAAAACCACCGGAAAAGGTAGAGTAAGATGAAGAAAGAAAGGGTCCACTGGGTTGTTGAAGGTTGTTGGCAACTTTGATGAGAACATTTTCAGGTATGAGTCAGCACAGAGTGTGATAAAGGGTGAATCAAAGTTGAAAAAAATGGGGCTAATGTTTGTAGAAAATTTTTTCAAGAAGACAGGCTAAGAGGAATAAGGAGATGAAGTGGTGGCTGAAAGGGGATATTAAGTTGAGGGTTGGTCTTAGAAATTGAGAAGTATCAAAGCAAGTTTGTGTGCTGATAGCAGCTTAGAGGGAGAGAGAGCAAGAGAATAGGAAGAGAGACAGAAAGAGAGAGAGAGAGAGAGAGAGAGAGAGAGAGAGAGAGAATCATGGGAGGAAAGTCTGTATGAAGATGAGGTCCCGAAACATGGAGAGATGGGGAGTGGCTAGGCATTGCTAGGAGGAGTGATGCTCCCTTCATTTTAATAGGAGGAATGAAGAAGGTAGCTTTCTAAATTAGTAGCTTTCTATGGGAAAATGAGGGCAATTTTAGCTGATAGATTTCATTTTCTCAATTGAGTGTAAGGCAGATATCAGCAGAAGGTGAGCGGCCAGGTATGAGCTGGGAGTGAGGAGGAGAGGTGAGAGGTTTGAGAACTTTAGAGAAGGTATGAATAGTCATTGGGGACAAGTGAGAACACACTTCTCCAAGAGTTTTGTAGGTCTAGGGTAGCACTACATGTCCATTTGAGGATAAAGATCACACATTTACAGTGAGTACCAAAGTACACCTTTTGTTTCCATCAGGGCCTCGTTAGAGAGGTGGTGAGCTTCAGCCCATGGTGGAATTCACAGGTCATTGGCGATTTAATAAAAGCAGTCCTAAGAAAGAGGGGAGGAAAGAGGCTAGATTGTGGGGTTGAGGTGAAATGGGAGGTTGGGGCCCCTGGAGGTGTCTCGTTCCATCTTCCTTTAAGGCACCCTGACTGACAGCACACTTTGATTCCTCCCTGCACCCTTGACAAGACCCTGCTCTCCCAGGCTGTTCCCAGCCAGTACTGTGGGTACCCATGCAATGGCGGGGATACTGAATTTACTTTGGATTTTTAAAACAATGTTTACATTAGTTTCTTATTGCTGTGTGAAAAATTACTACAAATGTAGTAACTTCAAATAACACATTTATTGTTGTGGTTTTCATGGGTCAGGAATCCAGACATGTTTAGGGTCTCACTGGGCTGAGATCTTATTCTAAGTAAAGGTGTTTATTGGTAGAATTCAGCTCCTTGTAGCTGCACAACCCATGTCAACTTGCTTCTTCAAGACCAGTGAAGGTACAGAGAGACTGAGCCTCCCTTTGAGGCATTCTTTTCTCTCTGTGTGCCCTCCTTGCTTTTGCCTCCTCTTCTTGAGCCAAGAAGCCTCTCTAGTCATTTCTAGCGCTACACAAGGGTGGAAGCTGTCAGCTGTCACTCAACTGAGCTGCAGAACCAGGGCTTCCAGAGGAGGAGAAAGCATTGATGCTTCAGTTTTCTTACCTCTGGACTCACTTTTAAAAGGTTTGCCTCATTAGGTCAGGCTCACTCAGGATAATCTTCCCTTTGATGAATTTAAAGTTGACTGATTGGAGACTTTATTACATGCGTAAAATCTCTTCACCTTTTGCTACATAATATAATCTCATTAGTGACATTCACAAATCCTGCCCACACTCCAGTGAGCCAAAGGAGTGGGAATATTGGGAGCCATAGTGGAATTCTGCCTACCACAGTAGAATGAAAATTTTTAAAAATGTCCAATTCAGGTGAAATTTTAAAAAATTGTTTTTCTTTTCTGATTGCAAAAGCAATATATATTCATAGGGTAGAATCTGGAATCTATACAGAAGTACAAAGAGGAAAATTAAAATCCAATCACAATATTATTTGTCCCCTAAAATCTGAACATCATTATAATTTTTATTCATTTTCTTTATACAATGAGATCATAATTTTAAAATTTTCCATTAGATTATGTTCTTTGAGAATATGACTATTTTTCCATTGAATGAATAAAGATTCACTTTATTTACTCTTTTTTTCTTTTACAATGTGGTTGCTTCCAATGTTTAACTATAATTAATAATTTTGATGAATTCACTCCGGCTCATCTAAATGCTTTCTCAGAGCTCACTGTTCACTTGAAGGTTTGAGGCAGAAATACTTAAAGCAGTGGGGCCAGATGCCAGTAAAAAAATAAAAATCAATCAGAGAGGAAAAGCATCAACAACCTGAATGGATTATTTGGAAAATAAAATCGGTTTCTATTTGAGCACATTTATTTTCACAGGCATTTATTGAGGAAACCAAAATAGCTCTAAAGTGCTTTGGAGTGAGGCTTCAAAAATATGGGTGATGACATTTATCCCAGGATATCAGACTCACACAATAATTTCCTAGCACATGAATTTGGTTATGCTGCTAACATAGTTTTATAATAGCCTCTGGATTAAAAGATTGGAGTGAGAGGAAGGGGTTAGAAAAAAGTGGAGATGACTTAGGATTGGGCAGGAAGGTGGAGTAGTAGGATGGAGGAGTTAGAGGGTCCATGATTGTAGAGGAAAAGAAAAGAGAATCCCCTTTGGGAGATTTGGTAGCTGAGCAGACTGCCTTGGACTGGCATGAAAGCGGCCTATAGCAATGATTTAAAACAATGCAGTGATTTAAAACATATTGATCTTTGTGTCTTTGTGGGTTTGAGTTTAATTTGGGAGGTTGGCTTACTTTAGGGCAAACACTTGGTATTTGTGTGCAATGGCAAGTCAGAGCTCACCAGAGCCTCTGTCACTCAGTACTGACTTTAGTCTGCAACCCTGTTACAGGGCATTTAGTCCTGAAAGTGCTGTCAGGCCTTGCTCACTATTAAGTTTTCCAGTAGAGTGGGAGGGTATGAGAAGGCAGCACATTGTATTGCTTTCTGATTTTTCCCTTCCTTCCTTCCTTCCTTCCTTCCTTCCTTCCTTCCTTCCTTCCTTCCTTCCTTCCTTCCTTCCTTCCTTCCTTCCTTTCTTCCTTTATTTTAAATACTTATTGTTGAGAGTATTACAGATGCCCCCCTTCCCCACTCATTATCCCCCTACCCCAGGTCTTCACCACCCTACTGTCTGTGTCCATAGGTAAGATCTTTGGTTAGTCTCTTCCCACACCCCTACCCTCTTCCCTCTGAGAATCATCAATCTGTTCCATGCTTCCATGCCTCTGATTCTATTTTATTCACCAGTTTATTTTGTTTATTAGATTTCTTGTTTGTTCATTTTGATTTTTAGATTCAGTTATTGATAGATATGTATTTATTGCCATTTTATTGTTCACACTTCTTCTTCTTCTTCTTCTTCTTCTTCTTCTTCTTCTTCTTCTTCTTCTTCTTCTTCTTCTTCTTCTTCTTCTTCTTCTTCTTCTTCTTCTTCTTCTTCTTCTTCTTCTTCTTCTTCTTCTTCTTCTTCTTCTTCTTCTTCTTCTTCTTCTTCTTCTTCTTCTTCTTCTTCTTCTTCTTCTTCTTCTTCTTCTTCTTCTTCTTCTTCTTCTTCTTCTTCTTCTTCTTCTTCTTCTTCTTCTTCTTAGAATACCCTTCAGCATTTCATATAATACTGATTTTCATGGTGATGAATGCCTTTTGCTTTTTCTTGTCTGTGAAGCTCTTTATCTGACCTTCACTACTAAATGATAGCTTTGCTGGGTAATCTTGGTTGTAGGTCCTTGCTATTCATTACTTTGAATATTTTTTGCCACTCCCTTTCCTGCAAAGTTTGAGAAATCAGCTGACAATCGTATGGGTACTCCCTTGTAGGTAACTGACTGTTTTTCTCTTGCTGCTTTTAATATTCTCTCTTTGTCTTTTGCCCTTGGCATTTTAATTATGATATGTCTTGGTGTGTGCCTCTTTGGGTTCCTCTTGTTTGGGGTTCTTTGTGCTTCCTGGACTTGTAAGTCTATTTCTTTCACCAGGTAGGGGAAGTTTTCTGTCACTATTTCTTCAAATAGGTTTTCAATACCTTGCTCTCTCTCTTCTCAGTCTGGCGCCCCATAATGAGAATGTTGGCATGCTCGAAATTGTCCCAGAGGCTCCTTACTATCTTCATAGTTTTGGATTTTTTTTTTTGATCTTCTGATTGGGCGTTTTTGCTTCCTCATATTCCAAATAAGTGATTTGATTCTCAGAATCCTCTACTGTTAAATCCCTGTAAATTATTCCTTATTTTAGTTAGCATATGCTTAATTTCTGAATGGTCCCTTTTTCATGTATTTGACATTCTCACTAAGATCCTTGAAAGGCTTACTAAGTCCCTTGAAGCTCTCATGAAGATCTTTGAGAAAACTTATAACCATGATTTTGAACTCTGTATCCAATAGTTTGCTTTCTTCCATTTATTTCATTTGCGTCATGTTTCTTTGTCTCTGCATTTTGACTGCTTCCCTGTGTTTATTTCTGTGTATTAGGTAGAGCTGCAATGTCTCCTGGAATTGGTAGAGTGGCCTTGCATAGTAGGTGTCCTGTAGGGCTCAGTGGCTCAGCCTCCCCAGTCACCTGAGCTGGGCACTGTAGGTGGGCCCCTGTATGCAGTCTTATAGTTGAGCCTTGATTGCTGTTGGCATCACTGGGAGAAATTAACCTCCAGGCCAATTGGCTGTGAGGACCAGCTGTAACTACAGTGGAAGAGCTGCTGTGTAGGAGATACTCTTATGGAGCAGGACTTGCTTCAGTGGGGCTTTGGTGCTCACTGAGTCTTCCCCGTGAGTGTGTCGCTCATGGATGTGTAAAGTTGTAATCTGGTATGGTCTGAAGCTGTCCACTGAGTGCACTGACTCTAGGGCCTCCAGGAAGGTCCAAAGTCAGCCACTGCCTGGGGTCATCCTGTAGATGCTACAGAGAGGTCTTCAGATGGCTGATATTTGTATTGGGCTTGGAAGTGCCCAGGTGAGGCCCAGCTGTGAAGCAAGGCAGGCTAGTGCTGGTGTCAGGGTCTTGGGCCTTTTATTGATAGGTTTGGGGCACACTGCAGCTTGCTTGAGAGATTTTAGCAGAGTCTGAAGCCTGAGCCAGGACAGGTCATTCATATGGAAAAGCTGCTGCAAACAACTTGGGTGGGGCTGCAAATTGGATGGGGCAGGTGCTCAGGGAATCACCAGAGTGAAGTGAACAGTGTGAGCCAGGCTGGTGGAAACTCAGATATGATTGCCAGTCGGTCTGGCAACAGGGGAAGTCCTAGCACAGGAACAATGACCTCTGTGAGTACCCCCATCTGGGAGAAAGCCACCCCCAAGTTCCTGCCTTAATGCCAGACAATCCAGTTTCTCCCCATATGTGTCTAGGTTCTCCAAAGCCACCTGGTGCTGGAGCTCAGAGGGATTGAGCTTGGTATGTTCATGCACCAGCTCTTTAAAAGGAACACCTGGGTCTCCAGCAGCCTGTGTCACTCAGCCACAATCCCTGCTGGTTTTTATAGCCCAAAGTTACGGGGACTTTTCTTCCCAGCTCTAGAACCCTGGACTGGGGCGTCTGGTGTGTGGCTGTGACCCCTTCCTTCTCCCAGGCAGCCTCCACAGAGGTGATCTCCTTCCTTATTAAAAAAATGGCACACATGGGTGTTGGACCAGCCCATTCTGCGCCTCCACCCCTCCTACTAGTCCCTGTGTGCTTTCTTCTGTACTTCCCTAGTTGTAGGGTTTCCATCCAGCCAGCTTTCAGGGGGTTCTGTTGATGGTTGTTCTGTATTTTAATTGTAATTTTGATGTAGTTGTGGGAGGTGGCAAGTACAGGCATTTATTTACATTGCGATCTCGGTTTCTCCTGATTTTTCTAGCAGTATATATATATATATATATATGTGTGTGTGTTGGGGATGAGGAATGGGGAGGCGAGTGTGAGACCAGGGAAAGAACAAGAATGATGGGCCAAATATGCAGGGTCCCTATAGTGGGTCACTGGGAAATGCCAGAAAAGCTAGTCATTGGCAAAGTTATGCCTAATGAATGAGATGTTTCATCCCACTCTGGACCGCACATGTGTGTTCTCTCTCTAGGTGCAATGGGAGCCATCTCCCATGACAATATGTCCAGCCCTTTGCAGTTATGTCTCTTGTGAGAACAAATTGCTATCCCCCTTGAAGAGGGTGTGACCTCTATGTCTCCCCTGCCAAGCAGTCCAGTAGGCTCTCTCTTTTACCCCTAGAATCTCTCCTGCTTGGTAGTGTCAACTTGGTAGAACCAATTCACATGTGAATTGATGCCCAGGGCATCAAGCTCTAACCACCATTTCAAAGGAAGCCTTGCTTTCTCTTTACCTTTGTGTAGTCTCAGTGAGAAGCCTAAGCCAGCTGTGGGGAGTGTGAGAGTGTATTTTGGGAAGAGTGGTGATCCGTTCATGGTAAATTTCCAGTAAGTGGCTTTGCTCCTAAGACTTCCAAAATCTTGTACTTCTCGACTTCATAGTTATGATGCTCAAAGGACCAAGCACAGGTATAGACCAATGATTCTCAACTGGGGGTGATTTTGCCCCTCAGGCAATATTAAGCAATAGTCTGGAGACATTATTGATTGTCAGTACCAGGGAAATGAGTGGAAGGTGGGTAGAGGGTGTTGTCCAGATAGTGGGTAGAGGCCAGGGATTCTGCTGAACATCCTACAATGCACAGGATAGCCAGCCCCCCAGCAAAGAATTAATTTGCCCCAAATGTCAATAGTACCAAGATTCAGAAACCCCAGTATAGACCAAATTATTACCACTATTACCACAAAACCTGGGTTCTGAATTTACAAGATAGAAACCAAATTTTGCATGAGAGCCATCTTCCTGAACTCTATTTAGAGAAAGAATCATGACCTATTTTTAACACTGTCCCTAAAGCAAGATCAGTCAAAACATTTCAAATATCCCCAATGTAGGAGAAAACAAACAAGCAAATGTCCAAATCTAATGATTAGGGGTTAAAAGACTCATTTACATAAAAATGAGACACTCAAAACAAAGGAAAATCTGGGCTAGAATTGCCTCACTTAGAGTATTGTTGGAGAAAGAATGCTAAACTGGTAAAATACTCTCTATTCTTCACATTCTTGCATCAAGCCAGAATTCTTAGTATTCCGCAATACTTTCAGTCTAAGGCAGGAGAAATAGAGCTGGCCTCCCTTAGGGCAGCTTATGCTAAATTAGTTTTGTGGACCCTTTGGGAACCAATTCCGCCAGTCTTTCTCTACTACAGACAGTGCTTCTGGGACCAGTAGTGAGGGGATGTCTTAAATTACCAGCTCATAAATTTAATCTCAGAGACCATCTTCCCTTCCTGTACCAGGTGCCCATAACAAATATCTTTTAGTGTTTTTAGAAATGCTCACACTTTAATGAGATATCTGGGGTTTAGAAAATCCTTAGCCAGAGGATGGGTTTTATGAGCCCTGAAACTGTCATGCAAAATTGTGTTTGGGTTCAATTTCCTGAGGTGAGAGTCATTGATTTCATCACATTCCCCAAGGAGCCTTTATTCCAAATATTAAGACCATTGATATGATTCATTCATTCATCAAATATTTATTGAGTGCTTATATATGCCAGCATTGTGTTGTGCACTAGAAATAAAGAGGACTGGATGGTGGTGAATCATTGATTGAAACTTAAAGAAAACAGGAAAGAGTAGGAAGAGGAAAGTCTAAAATTAATCAAGATGCATTGAACAAAGTAATTGAAAAATTTGAAGAGCCTAAAAAATTTTCTGTTTGATATTGATAGACATTTTTATTTGTACATACACATCATTGGTAACAAAAGCATGGCAATCGAAACAAAGCAGAGGAAAATTATGGTGATGAATATTTAGATTATAAGAATTTTTATCTCTAATAAAAATCTCTAAACTGCTGACTCTGGAAAATAGAAACTAATTTGCTCCCCTCAAAAAGTTGTTTTTGAAATTTAATTGTTAGGTGGTTTGATCATCTGTTAGGTGGTTGATGACTCTCACTCTCATCTTGTCTGGATAACCAGACCCAGCTCACCTTAGAACAACCACTGGACAGCTTATAATTAAACGGTTTTGGAATGATAATTGAAATGAAAGCTTGCTTTCACAAAGGCAGAAGTAAACTCTTATGTCTGCTACACCATGAGGGCTTCTGTTCCAATTTTTTTTTTTTTTTTTACAATAAACCTTTACTTTTTGTCTTCTTCATGATACAGTTGCACAATCTGCTTCCTAACCCAGTCCTGACCCTGAGATTCGGCATGAAGAGAATAAAGGTGGGTAGGGTTGGGAGAGTAACTGTTCATAGGACTGTCATAGAAACCTGGGCTCCAGGCCACAGAATAATTCTGGACTGGACCACTTATCTATTGAACTCATGGTTCTAAGCTAAAGGGAAAAAACGTCCACTCCCCTTTGGGACTTGTAATACATATTTTTTCACACACACATGGCCTTACTCATGTTCTTCGATGAATAAAAACTTCCCATCTAAATTTTGGATACTCTACCAGTGTGGTAACCTGTATTTTCCTTTCACTTTAAATAAGAAAAATCATAAGAGCCCACTGTTTCCATACGTAAGGAAATTGAGTTCATCCTGCTTGCCGTGAGGATGCTTAGAATCTGTATTTTATAACATTTAGAAAGCCCCTGAGGGTTTATGTAGCAAATCTAAATGTCCCACTTTATAGATGAGGAAACTGTGGTGCTGAAAAGTCAAGCTGGAAAACAGCAGAACCAAAACTAGAATCTCTATCCTGACTTCTTTCCCAGAACTCTCTTCACAACACTAAATTTCTAGAAGACATCAAACATTGAGATCTACTTTTCTTCAGTCCTTTCTAGGAGTGGTCTGGTGGCTTCTGACAGTGCCTGGCTCACAGTAGTGCTGGTTTCATCTTGTATGGTTGACCAGACCCAGCCCACCTCAGGACAACCACTGGACCTCCCATTCAGAAGAAAGCAAGTGAGCGTGCCCCCGAGTCAGTTTCTTGGCTAATGGGTAACTGGAAGGTGATCCCAGACGAGACAAATGCTTATTAGATGTAGACACAGGAGAAAGAGGAAAATGGTGTAATGGCTCACTCTGTTCTAGAGGCTCCATTTCCTCCAGTGTGATCGGGATTCTACTTCTCTCCTAGACCAGAACTCTGGTCTCTCTTCTTATAAGGACACTAATCCCATCACAGGGTTCCACGCTCATAATCTCATTTAAACCTAATTACCTCAATGATTTCCCCAACACTAGGTGTGGGGACCTGAGCAGAGTACGCCAGATGTTAAAGGCCCCTTTGCCATATGCATGTGCAAAGGCAATGACACAGCAGTTTTACTATACGCACTGCGCAGGCCCACTCTTACTTTATGTAACTAGTTTGTAACACAGATGTCGCTAATTGGCAAGAAGCTTCTTTTGTCTAAGTTAGTATAAAATGTGCTGCTGAACAGCCGGTGGCTGGCTGTTTTGTTTGCAATAAAGCATGTCCCATCTCCTTGGGGCTGTCTGCATCTTCTTCCAGTTCCCGGCTTCCAAGAAGGTCCCATCCCTAGCAGAGGGACTCGAACTGAATACCAGGGAAGCTATGTGCTTCTCAGGTGCTTAAATCTTAGTAAAAAGGTCATATTATAAAAATCTATTTGGTCTCTAAAGGTAAGACGGTAGGTTATTCCCTAATGGCTGTTCTCCCTTTTTAATAGAAAAATAATTTTTAACCCGGGCACTGGCCACCCAGGGAAAATAGATGGCATTATCCAGATCCCTTTGCATTACATATGGTCATGTGACCAACTTCTGGCCAGTGGGATGCAGGGAGCAGTGCTGTGTGAAGTTTGCCTCAGTGGGGTGGAGTGTGCTCTTCCTGTCCCTTTCTTCTTTCCTGCTGGCTGGAGTGCTGATGAGATAGGGAGCCCTATTGGAAATGAGGGTGCGAGGCGCAGTAAGTTAAAGACTGACAGCACAAGAAGATTGTCTTGGTCACTTGAGCTGCCACAAAAAAATACCATATACTGGTCAGCTTAAACAACAGACACTTCTTTTTCACAGTTCTAGAGGCTGGGAAGTCTAAGATCAAGAAGTCAGCCGATCTGGCTCCTTAGGGAGGGTTCTCTTCCTGGCTCACCTTGTTGCTGTATCCTCACATGGCAGAGAGAAAGAACTCTGGTCTCCCTTCCTCTTCTACAAGGACACTAATCCCATCCTGGGGCCCCACCTTCATGACCTCATCTAAACATAATTACCTCCCAAAGGCTCCACCTCCCAATACTATCACAGTGTCGATTAGGGCTTCCACATATGAATATGGAAAAGACACAAAGATTCAGTCCATATAAAGATAAACCTCACAAGGAAGGTCTCCATGTTGGCTTGGACTTTTATAGGAGAGAGAAGTGAATTCCTAACTTATTAAGTCACATTCAGGGCCTCTTTTGCATCCAGACAAACTTATAATTTAACAGAGTAATTTAGGTTTGTTCCTACTGACATCACAATGATGTTCTCCTCTGACATTTTTATGGTAACAGAACAAAGCCCCACTCAGTGAAAGCATATGGAGAATCTTACCATAAGCAGGGGTCTAGGCAACAGGTGGAGGAGTTTACATTGACTCTCCCCTCATGTGCCTGGGGAGGGGCTGTGAATAGTTCACTGCGGAACTTCACAGATTACACAGTGCTATGGGGGAGGCCATTGTGCACCATCTGCCCAATGGACTATGGCAGATCACTCATTTGATACAGAAGTCTTTCATTTCTGTCACTGGAAGGGAGGGGAGGAGGATGAACATAACATGGAGTCATTAAGGGGCTATCTTCATTTGCTATGGCTGCCTTAACAAAGTATCACAAAATGAGTGGTAAACAACAGATGCTTACTGCCCCACCATTCTGGAGGCCAGAAGTACGAAATCAGGTGTCAGTGGGGCCCTGCTCCCTCTGAAGAGGCTGGGAAGGATCTACCCCAGGCCTGTGCCCGGCCTCTGCTATTTCCTTTGCTTCTGGCAGCTTAACTTCAATGGTCATATGGTGTTCTCTCTGTGTGAAGAATGTGACCACCTTGCACATGTCTGTGTGTCCAAATTTCCTCTTTGATAGAGGCACCGATTGGATTGGACCAGGGCCCACCCTAATGACCTCATCTTGACTAATTACATCTGCAATGACCTTCGTTTCAAATAAGGTGGAATCCTGAAGTACTCGGGGTTAAGAATTCAACATATAAATTTTGGGGGGACACAATTCAGCCCACAACATGGGATAAGAGCTGATAGAATATTTCTGCAAAATTATTCCATCCAACCACTAGCAGGTGAAGGAGACCAAAGTATATCAGAGAACTGCACAGAGAACCAAGCGTGTGCAGCACCCTGGGAAGGAGCAAGGAGACATTTCTTTATGGTCTGCACAGCGAGGCTCTGATTTCACTGAACATCCTCTCCATTGTAGCCTGATCCCAGTGTCCAGGCCTGCAGAGTATGAGTGGAGATCCAGGACGCAGAAGCCAGGTGCTCCGGCTCCTGTCTGGCCCGGGTCCCTGCATTGCAGCTGCCTTTCCTTCCTGCCTGGGAGCCATGGAGGAAAATAATTACCTGCTCTGTCTGGAGGCCAACACCAGAGGCTGGTGATATAGTTTAGAAAGTTCAGTTTATTCTTTCTCAATGATAAAAATAGTGATGCTCATGACAGCTGAGTGGAAACAACACGAATTGAAAGCCCATAGGAATATCACCCCCAATTCCAAGATCCAGACAACCCCTGTTAAATTTTGACTCATATTTCATCCACTGTTGTCTTCTTTTCTATGTATATTTTACAGTCTAAATGATGATCTTTATCTAACTACTAGAGGCCCGGTGCACAAAATTTGTGCACTGCGGGCTAGAGGCCCGGTGCACAAAATTCGTGCACTGGGGGTGGGGTGACCCTCAGCCCAGCCTGCATCCTCTCCAATCTGGCTTCTAGCCACTCGCCTGCCAGCCTGATCACCCCCTAAACGCTCCCCTGCTGGCCCGATCATCCCCAACTGCTCTCCCCTGCAGGCCTGGTTGCCCCCAACTGCCCTCCCCTGCCGACCATCTTGTGACAACGTGGGGGTGGCCATCTTGTGATGACGTAGGGCTGCCATCTTGTGATGACGTGGGGGCAGCCATCTTGTGATGTGAGGGTGTTAGGGTCAATTTGCATATTACCTCTTTATTATATAGGATATGCTTTGTTTTTTTCCATATTTCCTATGTTGTTATAAATTATACTTAATATTCTTTCAATAGTTGAATAATATTGAGGATGACCAAATCATAATAATATAGAGAAGCCAATATTTTCTGCATTCTAGTCACTGTTGCAAGGAATAAATATATTCCATTTAATTCTCATAAGAGTCCAAGAGGTAGGAATTATTCTCACATGTAAATTGACAAGAAAAATTGAGGCTCAGAGTTTTAGTAATTTGTCTATTATCACACAATTATTAAACATCCAAAGAGGAAATTTATAGACAAGTTTGCTTGACTCTACTTTCCATGCTTCTACTTAATTTCTCTTGAACATGGAGTTTGCTTCTAAATTTTTACCACTATAATTATTGTAAGGTAAATATTTGGATAGAACAATTTTTACCCCTGGATAAATTCATAGAACTGAAATTTTTAGAACAAATATTTGAACATTAAAAAATATTTGTGCTACATTATTGCCAATTGGTTTTCCAAAAGGGTTGCACCCGTTTTGGCTCCCTCCAGCACTGTAGGATGGATCTTGCTTCCCTGAACCCAGCACTGGGCAATGGGGCTCGCTGAACATCCCTGCTACTTATGAGAGCTGAACATGGATTGTTTTGCTTTTCATTTTAATTTATTTGATTATCAGTAAGGTTACACATTTTTCATATGTCTTAAGACATTTGTGCTTTCTACTAATAATCTGGGCCATTTATCTGTTAAAGTCTTAGTATCAAATTGAACCATGTGTATTAACATTTTTGTAGGTCAAATAAATAATTGTTGACTATCAGCTCAACCAATTTTTTTCAAATGTATTAAGATTATTAATCTTTAGATATATTGGCTATAAATATTTTTGTTGATGTTCTGATATAGATGTTTTCATTTCCAAAATGAGGATCCAATTATCTGAAAAGTTTTTTAATAACAAGGATGGCATGCTAATGAGTTCCATGGACTCATTTTTTAATTTCATGATTTCCTACTTTATTTGTCCCTTCTGTATCGTCTACTCCCCCCGCCTCTCCCTTCCCTACTCAGATTTGAGTCTGGAAAGATGTATCTTTATGAGGTAGATTGAAGTTTGGGATCAACTTTAGAGAAAGAATAGAAAATGCTTTGGAAGAATTAAAGGTGCCAGTAAAACAAGTAAGAGTAATACATCTTCATTATGGTTGATGCCTTCTTAGAGTAAAACAATTAAAATTGTAGCCAGAAGTCATTTGGAGGCAAAGCTTTTCCTACAGCAGCTCAGAGGCTCTTTGAGGGAAGAGTGATGATGGCTTAGGTCAGGGATACACTTTGTGTGCATGACAACCCAGCATTGGCTGTGTCTCATTCTCAGCCAAGTCGAAGACAAAGCCAGACCATCTGGCTTTGCAATAATGTAATGTCTTCTTTCCCATAGGTAGACTGAGAACCATTTGAAAGTAAATGTTCAAGGCGGCATATTGCACACACATTTTTAAACTTCTGAAAAGAAAAGATAACTGCTGTAATGATGAGCCTCAAGTTGCTTGTCAAGTCTGAGTTAGTAGTAAGAGCAATAGAAATGCTGCTTCAATAGCCATGAGTATTTCAGAGATCACTTAAAAGCATTTGCTTTTTAACATCTGATGTTCAAGACCCTCATCTGTAGAATCCGTTTCTGACTGCCTGTGTTCACATGGAGAGAATGGTGGGGTGGAACCCTAATCAAATTCCTTGGCTAAAATGATTTACACCAATTCTCTCTTGACCTTAAGTACTTTTTCATGTCAAGTATAAATTATCTTCCATAAAGTTGGGAAGCAAATCTTGGCTCCTCTCGTGCCCAAGACTTTGATCAACCCAATGGATCTCGCTGCTGTTCTAAAGAGCAAATTTAGCCTGAGTTTTATATCTGCAGTGGCTCCCCCGAGGGAAACAGACATTACAGATGAGGTGTTTGCAAATACAGTAAACTGTGGGTATAGATGACATCCCTGACCCGCCTTCCGAGCTGTCCCGCCTTCCGAGATGATTTGCTCACAGTTGGTTTTCCCAGGGAGAACACCGCTAATGTCACCTGGCTCCCATTTGTCAGACGCTGGCCAGGCTGGGGAGCAGCTAGTGAAAACAAAGCTTTCTTCTGTGCAAAGCTAACTGACCCATTCACAAATCCCATGAATCAAACCTGCAACCTCAGTCTTCTGGCACCAGCCACAGACCAACGCAGCTAACAGGGATAAGCTCTTTCCAAGTCACGTAAAAACAAATCCTTCAGTGCACTCAGTTCTGTGCACAGAGTTCAACCAGCTGCCTCCCCCCGACTCCCTTCCTCGCCCCCTGTACCCTGGGCCTCCCTTGAGCTGGACTCAGATATGGGAAGATGACTTATGCACACATCCCAGATGTTTTTTTGTAACCCAGAGCCCTGGAAACAGCTACCTAAAAACACATGTGCTTTCTAAGGACCTGACTAAAATGTGGCCAAATGGCCTGGAGTTGTCCTATTACTGAGAAGTTTGAGGCCCAGCCCTGTTTCTCCGTTTCCTCCCTTCACTGTTGGGCCTCCCTTCACTAATGGGGCAAGATCCTAACAGCTGTGGTTGTAATTAGGGCTCATTGTAAATACTTTGAATATAATAATTATACTTACACAGAAACATTAAAACATTTTTAAAGAGCAAGAAGAACAGAAAGAAAGAAGTTGGTAGTGGCTTAAAATGAATACAGTTGTCTCTTGGTACCTACGGGGATTGTTTCCTGAGCCCTCCATGAATTCAAGTCCCTTATACAGTATTTGCATATAACCAGTATTTGCACACAGGCAGCAGTAGTGTACGCCTACACATCACATCATTTTGGTGGAATCAGCATAGAGTTCCGCATGTGGCAAATTAAAGTTTTGCTATTTCCCGAATATTTTTTATTGTGGTTGGTTGAATCCACTGAAGTGAAACTGGCAGATACCAAGGGCCTACTGTTTGTGGAAAAATGCAATTGTACTTTCAAAATGATAACATTGTCTCCTGTTTGTTTTCTATCAAAATTTATATCTGTATTGCCCCTGCACTGGGGCCTAAAGCTCTTCCTTGGAAGAATATCAGTAATG
Organism: Myotis brandtii; assembly: GCF_000412655.1. NCBI lineage: Eukaryota > Metazoa > Chordata > Mammalia > Chiroptera > Vespertilionidae > Myotis > Myotis brandtii. The sequence goes on along the minus strand of NW_005361459.1, from coordinate 1,502,287 downwards.
ACAAGAGGCTAGTCTATGTGACCAAGGTGTAAATCTTTTCTTTTTCTTTTTTAAAATATATTTTTATTGATTTCGGAGAGGAAGGGAGAGGGAGAGAAAGATAGAAACATCAATGATGAGAGATTGATCAACTGCCTCCCTCCCCCCCCAACCCCCTGCCCACCCCCAGTGGGGATCGAGCCCACAACCCAGGCATGTGCCCTTGACTGGAATTGAACCTGGGACTCTTCAGTCTGATGCTCTATCCACTGAGCCAAACCAGCCAGGGCCAAGGTGTAAATCTTTTCTTAAATCAATTGCATTTGTCCTCCCATGTGACATCCCTCCTAAATTCTCTCAGTGTCCCCAGATTGGCTCCCTGGCTTCCACTCCCTCTCTGTCCATGTAACCTTTCCTGAAAGCTCCGTTACATGTATCTCCCTGGGCCTGCCCAGCAACAAGCCATTTCCCTAGTGGAGACCCTGCAATGGTTCCCTGCTTCGTGACATGCAATGCACTGGGAATAAAGAGAAACTGCTTTTCCTTGGCTTTTGAGATCTTCCCCAGCCTGACATAATCCTGCTTTTCAACCCCCCTCTCAGCCTCACGAGTCTGCCCTGATGCCCCCTGATACTTCATATTTCCCAAACCAAGTTAGACCTTCTGTCATAAGCTTCATGATTATTTGAACCTCTTCTTCCCAGCCTTCCTCACAATCCCAATTCTTGTTCAACATCTTGTCCACTTCTAGGAACTCCATGCAGGCCAAGGCTGAGGTGTCTCCACCCCAGCCCCTGTAGCAGTTAGAAGACAGGTGTTCCATGCTTGCTTGCTGATGGGAGGAATGACCGTCTTAGCAGCCAGATTGGCCCTGCTCTATAAATTCCAGAGCATTCAGTTTTGTTCAACAGTCAGTTTTAGCCCCAGACCTAGACCCCTGTTGTTTTCTCTGCCTGGATGCCCTTCCTCCTTTCCATACCAGACACGTCTTACCTTTCCTAGCCCTGCTCCACCCTTTACCTTTACAAGGCCATCCCTGACCCCATAACTGGCTGACCCACTGTGAGTTCTCCCACTTCCAAATTCCTATGGTGCTCACTGCATCAAGGACGAGGGCCTTAATTAATACTACACTAGAGGCCTGGTGCACGAAATTCATGCATAGGTGCAGCCCCTAGGCATTGCCGGTGATCAAAGCGCGAGCGTCTGGCATGGAAGGGTGGGTCCCAGCTGACCTCTGGGCCCTGGGCAGCACCTACGCTCCTGCTCGCACCCTCCTTGGCCTGGCACTGCCCACTCACCTGCTCCACCATCCCGCTGTGGTCCCTCTCTTGTTGGGGTCCATCGGGGCTGGCAGTGCCTCCACTGTTGCCCACTGCCAGCGCTGTATCACTGACGCCCGCCATGTTCCATGCCATCCCCTAGTGGCCAGCACACCTCATAGCGAGCAGTCGAACGACCGCCCAAGGGGACAATTTGCATATTAGGCTTTTATTATATAGGATTGCAGCCAGACTTGAATTTTCCCAGAGTCTGCACCTGAACTTCCTCAGCAAATTTGTATCCACATCCCCCAGCTCCTCGTAGCCCTGAGCAGAGCTGAGCACAGATGAGCTGCTCCATAAATGTCTGATTGATTTTGATTGGGCACCTTCCCTTCTTCTCTCCAATTATCCACATCCCATTCATCACTCAAAGTCCATCTTAAGCCCCGCTTGCTCCGCAGTGGATCCATGGATGATGCCCCACATTGATCTCATGGTTGGCTCATGATCTGGATCTTTACTTTTTGGATCTCTGCTCCCTGTGGGATGACATGTTTGAGCACACAGTCCAGTGCTTATGTATATTCCATTACTTGTAAACTTTGTATGTGTTCTGACTCTCTGGGTCATTGGTGGAGTCCTAGGGGAACCCCCCCCCCCCCCCCCGCCCCATGCTGGAGACTCAGCACTGAGCACATCCCTTCCTGTGTTGCCCTCCTGTGCGGCTTGACCACAATTTCCTCTTTCATCCTCAGCATCTGAATTTTTGGAAGGCAACAATGTACCCAGCCAAAAAGACTGCATTCCCTAGTTTCCTTAGTGGATAGGGGTAGTTAAAGAAATCTTCCTTCTTGCAGCCTGGAATGTGAACTGCAGCTGTAACAGCCATCTTGCACCACGATGGATGCCATGAGCAGGGAGCAGAAAGCTAAAAATAGTCAAGGTCACTGGTGATGTAATGGAACCAGTTTTTAACCATGGTTTGCCGACCTATGAACTACTTTTATGTCAGAGAAAAACAAACAAACAAGCACACACAACCCTATGTGGTTTAAGCTACTGATCTATAAGTTTTCTACATGATCCTAACATTTCCATTGATGGGATCATTGCTTTGTGAGCTGATTGACTAACAGATTTCTTGTTTGCTGTTTACATGGCCTCTAAGAGATGCAAGACACCCTCCACTGTTGCTAGAGCCGCTCCCAGTTCCACAGTGACCCTGAGGCTCTCTGCCCGTGTGACTATTTAATCTCTTAAGTTACCTGAAGGGAAGCAGCTGGGCTCGCTAGTCTCTTGTAACATCAACTACATGGGTCTTCAAACTCTTTGCTGAACCTACTGTGCCTGAGGAAGCCTGGAGGATGGCTTTATAGACTCCTTAATTTGGACCAGAGGTACCACACAGCCGGGAGTCTATTACTTTTAATTGTATATATTATAATTTTATGTTTAAATCTTTCAGTTTGTCATTGACACAAAGAATTCCTGGGTAGTGAATGCCAAGCTCATAAGGGAAAACTAAAAAACTTCCTAATGCTATTGGAGGAAGAAGAAGTATTTATGAAACAATATATAATTTTGGGGGGAGGGACTTCAAGTCTTCCAATACTAAGGAGCTTTTGCAGTCAAGTTCAGCGATCATCAGCAAGATCTAGATAAGCTGTAAGCATCATCCTAGCCCAATGAAGCAAATCTATATCTGTAGGTTGGTCCAGAATATTGTGCATGAACCTAATCTAGCTGAGAGAAGTCCAAAGAATCCACAGTGATCAAAATAGTAGAACAAGAGGTCTGAATAAGTGCACCAATGTGGACTTTGAGTCAAAGAGAACTGGGTTTAAATCCCTCCTTTGCCATCCATTATGAAATGAGGGCCAATATCCATCTGGCAATGTTGTGAGGATGAAATAAGAAGCTATGTGTAAAAGGGCCTGGCCACCGAGAGCACAGACTAGAGAGAGGTATGGGATCTCTGAGCCCAGCGACGCAGTACGGGCTTTGCCATCCTTGAGACAAAAGTCTGAATCTAACCTCCTTTTCTTGTTTGTGCTTGTGACCTTGGACACATCAGCTAACCATTCTAAGCCTCAATGTTCTGACTTGCAAAATGGGGATAATAATGTATCTTGTAGGTAGGGTTGTTGTGAGAATTATATGACATCATGCATGTCATACAAGCACTTAGCAAAATGCCTAACACAAATCAGTACCTCAGTAAATAATGCTGCTTTGTGGCAGCTTCTTCTTCCCCTCTACACCCTGCTCCCCTCCTCCTTTTTCTGTATCTCCTCCTCCTTCTTCTGCTTCTTTTTTTTTTGTTTTTACCCCTTCTCTTCCTTCTCTTCTTCCTTCTCCCTTCTATCACTTCTCCTTTTCTTCTTCTCCAATCTTTCTGATCCTCTTCCTCACTTACAAGAAAGAGAATATTCTTTTCTCTTTTATACTAAAGAATACCTTAACACTCTCCTTGGACTGGGACAATTTATGTTTTCTATTACCTCAGTAAATGTTTTCCAAATTGTGTTCTGGGAACACAATTGTGACAGAATTATTTGTGACTTTGATGTACTTCTATGCAGGTAAGTTTGTGAACCTAGCCTTTCCTCCTTCTTGTTCTTGAAGACTTAGAATTTTATCTCCAGCTGGACACCTCTACATGAATGTCTCAGGTACCTCAAACTCAACATTCAAACTAACACATGATCTTTCCCCTCTAACTCACTCCTCCTTCTGGGCTTCTCCTGGTGTTGGCCTTCTGGGAAGACAGGCTCAAAGTCTCACAGATATTTCTACCTTCTCCTTCTCTCTAATCTCCCTTTGGTAGACTGCAGACTTCCTGTTTCCTTTTTCACAACTGTTGCTTTAGTCCTCAACCCTCTGACATGGACAAATGAGATCGTTCCTAACTAACATTCCAGTCCTTACTCTCCCCAATTGGTGCCAAAGAAGAATTTGACAGAATTCAACATCTGTTCATTATTTAAATAAATAAATAAATAAATAAACAAATAGGCTTTCTAACAACCTAGAAATTGAGGGACAACTATAATGATAAAGATTGTCTATCTCAAACGGGCAGTCAGTACCATATTTTCAGTGAAAACTTGAGGCATTCTCATTAAGGCCAGGAACAAGACAAAGATGTTTGCCATTATAATTAGCCAGAATAATAAGAAAAAATAGACATAACTACAGTAAAGAATGAGGCAAAACTATCTTACAGTATTTATTGATTTTGGGGGCATAAATGGATGAATGAATGAATCACATGGCATATTTACGATATGTTAAGTGAAAATATGGAGGCTAAAATATAGAGTGCATGATCTTAATATTTTGAGGAAAATAAGTGTATATTTATTGAGTGAATGAGGAAAATTTTTATGAGTAAATAAAATTACTTTTCTGGCTCATAGTAAATGCTCTGTAAATATTACCTCATTATTTTTGTTATTATTATTATTCAACAGACATTTATTATTCAACAAATGCCAAACCTTATTGGCCTCACTCTCCTGCTCTGATATAGTACTTAATGAGAGTGTCTGATTTAGTACTTAATGAGAATGTCTTGTTTTATTTATCACTTTTTCAGAAAAAGAGATGGGCCTTTAAGTGGTGTGTCTGCAATCTTAAAATAAGGAAAATAATGGGCCTGGGAAGCCAGTCCAAGTAATCAAAGAAGTGTTTGTCATGAAAAATTTCTATATAAAAATTGGCCAAAAAAGAGAAGCCTACATACTTTAATCCTAATTTTATTTTATTTTTTAAAAATATATTTTATTGATTTTTTACAGAGAAGAAGGGAGAGGGATAGAGAGGAAACATCGATGAGAGAGAAACATCGATCAGCCGCCTCCTGCACACTCCTTACTGGGGATGAGCCCACAACCAAGGTACATGCCCTTGACCGGAATCAAACTTGGGACTCTTCACAGGCCGACGCTCTAGCCACTGAGCCAAACTGGTCAGGGCATCCTAATTTTATTATATATTGTTTTCCCAAAATAGATTTTCAAAGATGTAAACTGAGTTTAATTTTGTTTTTGTGTTCATTTCATATGTTCTTTAGAGAACTAGATTATTTTGAAACAAAATGTTAGATAAAAAAGCAAGTTTTAATTTTTAATTTCTAGTGTAATTTCTAGTTACTAGGTGAAGTTTGACTTCCCTGGCATTTTCCTTGTGGCCATGTAAAGATTAGCTACTGGTCACCCCTTTGCACAAGCTCTAATCCTTTCTCTTAAACACAAAATGTCTTAATCTGTTCTAAATACAAGGAACATGTCCTCCTCTCCAAGAACTCCTGGGCATAAAACAGCCCTAAGAAGACTTTTCTACTTAGAAACGATTTGTTAACTGATGTCTCAGTTCTCAGAAATTTGGTGAGTAAATCATGGACCCTAGAACTGGAAATTCCCATCCCAGTGATACAGAGAGGAAGGCATGTTTAGCTTGCTTGAGGCAATGGAATTCAAAGAGAACCTTGAGCATTATGTCACAAAGAACACTAGTCAGCCCTGCTCCTGTTAGAAGTCAGGAAGACCCTTAGGATTCTTGTGACCAAAAACTGCCACACAAGCACCCAGTCCATTTACAAATTAACAAGTCCGCTTGATTCAGGAAATTCAGCTGTGCCTCCCAATGAC
>NW_005361459.1:1482410-1496308 GCF_000412655.1 Myotis brandtii | reverse complement strand
TAGAGAGAGAGAGAGAGAGAGAGAGAGAGTTGTTGTTAATCCTCACCCGAGGATATTTTTTCATTGATTTTTAGGGAGAGTAGAAGAGAGAGGGAAAGAGAGAGGAACATCGATATGAGAGAAACACATTGACTAGTTGCCTCCTGCATGAGCCCGACCAGGGCCCGGGCCAGGGAGGAGCCTGCAACCAAGATACATGACCTTGACCAGAATCGAACCCGGGATCCTTTGGTCCACAGGCTGATGCTCTATCCACTGAGCAAAACTGGCTAGGGCCATTTTTTTTTTTATATTTGTACTCTCTTGTCCTGAACTTGAGTTGGTCCCAATTTTTGGATTTCTGATCTTCTTATTGTGAATTCTGTTACCAGTTCCTGATATTGTATCACTAGACCAAGGATCTGGCCAGGGCTCTGGTTCCATCTCTGCCCAGCTGGCGAGGCTGGGCACAACATTGCATGCCAACTGCACATTTATTAGCTGATAAATCAGATTAGGCAGCAATGGTGAGTACTAAGACCCAAATCATAGGGTATGCTTTTGAGCATATTCTTACTTGGGGTTCATTGAGTTTCTTGGAACTGTGATTTATGATAATCATCAAATTTGGAAGATGCTCAGCCTTTTAAATCTTTTTTTTCTCCATCCTTCCTTCTGATATCTAATTAACATATGTTAGACAATTTGTTATTATCCCACAGGTCTCTGAGGTCTGTTAATTTTATTCAGTCTTTATTTTTCTCTGTGTGCTTTATTTTTGATAGTTCCTATTGCTATTACTTCAAGTTCACTGATCTTGTTTTCTGCAGTGACTAATCTGATATCAACACCATCTAGTGATATTTTTTCCCACCTCAGATGTATTTTTCAGTTTTAGAAGTTACATTTGGATCCTTCTTATAGTTTCAAACTCTTCTACACAGTATATTTATGTTTCATTTTAAGACTTGAGTATATTTATAATAGCCGTTTTAAAATCTTTGCCAATTCTTCAATTGATGTCATTTCTGGTTCTGGTTCTATTGATTGATTTTTCCCTCCAGGTTATGGGTCTTATTGAGTACTTCTTTATAAATACAGTAATTTTTTAATGGATGCTGAGTATTTTGCTATTAGGTTGTATAATAATGGGTTTTGTTGTCTTCCTTTAAATAGTATTAAGCTTTGTTCTGCTCAGCAGCTAAACTGCTTGAAAATCAGCTTGATCCTTAAAAGGCTGTTTTTAAGGTTTGTTAGGGCAAAGTCCAGAGTAGGCTTGAGGACTAGAAAGCCTCCCACTACCCCTTCTGCGTCTCTACTGGATGCCTTGGGTATTTGAGAGCCCTCTACTCTGTGAGCCCTAGGAATTGTTGAACTTATAGCTCCCTAGAAATTAGTTATCTGCCCTTGTGGAATTTTGCTCTCTGCAGACTCATGGGAACACCTTTGAGGATTTCTCTGTTTAACTGTCTTCTCCCCCCCCCCCCCCGCCCCCGCCCCGTATGCTGCCAATTGCAGTTGCATCAGAATCCCTGAACTCTGATCTCCATCTCCTCAATTCAGAGAGTTACCATGCTTTATTTGGGTTCCTTCTTCCCTTCTCTTGGGGAGAAGAGTATTTCCAGGCAAAAATTTCTTGTGATTGTAAGGCTTATGTCTTGTGTTTCTCTTCTCTCAAGGATCCTAGCTCTATGCTATCTTTTGTCTAGTGTTTTTAGTAATTGCAATGGAAGGGAAGTCTAGTATCTGTTACTCCAACATGGCTGGAAGTGAAGTTCCACTTTGCTTGTACTTTTAATATAAATAAATGGGATTGAGATGTACAGACCTCATTCTGTACTTTACCACTATTCTTTATTCTTTAAATTAAGAACTATGGTTGTCAGATTAATTCATGTTGATATGTTTATACTAATTTATTTCTTCTAACTGATGCATGATTGTACTATTTTCAAAATTAATCTACCTGTGCAATGAGGGCTGAATTGAAAAAGGGTTTTGTCATGTTTAGTCACATCTCTACAGTTTTTCTAAGGCTACTCTCATCAACAAAAATGCATCTGCTTATCCTCTCTATCAAAATAAATCTATCACTTTCTTAATAATGAAAAAATCTGAATTATTTAAAATATATAGAAAAATATGTAATTGCTATATGTGCCAATCATCTTGATTTAAATATATTAATGTTTCTATATATGCTTTATATTCATGACTTTTATAATAATTACAGAGACATAATCATTTCAAAAACAGCTGAAGTCCACTCTCATAATTTCCCCTGTACTCTACTTTAGAAAAACACTGGAAGTTGGTGTGCCTTTTCCTGTGTATGATTTTGTACTTTTCTTATATATGCATTGCTTCTGGAATAAATTTCTTGTGTGTGTTTTAAAACTTTAAAAAAATGGCAACATGCTGTACATATCCTTTATTACTTTCTTTGGGTCTCAGTAGTAGGTCTGATATTTTAATTTATTAAAATTATCAGATATAATTAATATATGTTAATTACTGTATGGTACTCAATCAATTATTTCATCCATAGTTTCTTCATCCATCCTCTTACCACTGTACATTGAAGTATACCTTTTTTCCTTGTACATATTTTCTTGTCCTCATGTCTCCTTGTGCTCACTTTATTAAACTGGCAAAAATTAAAAAGTCCAATAACACTAAGTGTAGTAAGAATGTGGGTAAATGTGATCTCTTATGCAACGTTGATGCTAGTATAATTCTGTACACCTGCTTGGGAGATCATTTAGTGATACCTAGTTCTGACAGTGGTCAAAGGTCCATTTTGTATTTTGGTTAGGAAAGTGGTAGAACCACTTTTATTTGGTTTTAGTTCATACATTTCAAGGCAAATAAATAAGTTACTATTCTAGCCCTCTCAAAAACTGAAACCTGCTCTGAAACTTTTATGCTTTTTGGGGGACAAAGAGTCCAAAAGGGCTGGAAAATATTTAAAGTATTAAAATTTTTTTAGGTCACTTTATTGTAAATTCGGCCAAATCTGAAATTATTAATAGGAAGTAAAGTTACTGATCTTTCATTATGTCTTACATTAGTGATGCTTTATAATTTCCCACAGCTATTCAAACATGTTTTATGTGTTAGTCCTCTCCCCTGCCCCTTAGCTCTGAATGCCCAGCCTCATCAATCCCCACCTTCTCTTTGCTCTGATAAGGTTGCCTCCCTCTCCCGCAGCCACTCAATATAACCCTCATTTGCTTATGAACCACCACCAACAACAAAATCCAGTGATTCTCAACCCTGGCTGCTGATTAGAATCACTTGAGCAACTTTTAAAAGTACCAATCCCCAAGACTCATCCCCAGAGATTCTGATTAAATTGAATTTATCACCACTGTTTTCAACTTAACAGTACAGAGTTTTATACAAAATATTCAATTATGTAAAATATAGCTATATATAATAGACATACATATATTTTTATCTTTCAGCTTTTTTTTGGAGTCTGTAATTTGGGCAGGCTTTTCACATGAATCACCCCTCCTCTGGTTCCCACTGACTATGTGAATTTGAAGAAATTACTTAATCTTAATGTTGCATGTTTCCCTTCATCTGTAAAACACAGATAATAACTACAACGTGTTTTTCAGGGTTATTGCAAGCACCACATCAAATTATATGTGTGAGTAAAGTGGAAAGCAGCTTACAATGTTAATGATTAGGAGTCTCCTCATTCAACATGATCTAATGTGCTGTTTGCATTATATCCATAAACAGTTCTGTATATGTTGAATTGTTGTCATTTCTTGTTTACATGTTGTATGTATCCTCATATTTACATAACCTAAATCTTAATTCAACTAAGACTTCTGGGAGGGAAGAAGCAAGATTTATACTTCTTTTATTTTCCAATTTCCATACACAAAGTGAGAGGCAAAAACATTGAATTAAATGTATTAGTAGAACATAGTCCATAATTTTAAAAAAAATCTCTTCTTTTAGATAAGATAACTTTGGCTAGAATATTTTATACACACACTATATTCTCATCTATCTATCTATCATCTATCTATCAACATGTGGCAGAAAATTATTTTCAAAGAGACCTTTGATCTTTTTTCTTTGTATTTCTCTTTTTCCTTTCTACCAATTTCAATAAGATACTTGGCTAATTGTCTGAGGAGAGTGTTGTGTCAGGATCAAAAGCAGAAATAACCTTTGAATCCCAGACTGGAGAAAATATTTATTGCAAACCACATATCTGACAAAGGATTGGAATCTGGAATATATAAATAACTCAAAATTCAGCAGTCAGAAACAATCCTTTAGAAAGTGGTCAAAAGACATGAGACATCTCACTGAAGAAGACAGACAGCAAATAAACGCATGAAAAGATGTTCACTATCATTAGCCATTAGGGAAATGCAGATTAAATCAAAATGAGGAGATCTGAGATGGCAACAGAGTAGGTGGAAGTTAAACTCCTCCTTGCAGGTCGAAACTAATTACAATTAAATTGCAGAACAATGAACTGAATACCAACTGAAGACTAGCTGAACAAAAGTCTTAACACCAAGGATTTACAGAAGAAGCCACATCAAGACTTGTAGAAGGAGTGGAGATGTGAAAAGGGCTGACCCCACAACTACATGTGGTGGTTGAGAATCTGGAAGGATATTTCTTCTGAAAAGGTCCCCTTTGAGCACTGAGGGGTCTCAACCCCACACTGGGCTCCCCAGCCTGGAGCACCAGAGCCATTAACAGGAGCTGAAATAACTAGTCAAAATTAGTGCAAATTCTACCTGACAGGGAGAGATGGGAATCTGCTAGAAACCCAGGTGCCCCTTTAAAGAGCCAGCACACAAAATTTTGTTTGTGACCACTCACCCTGGACACTTGCAGGGATTGGCCAGATTGGAGTGGACTAAAGTTGTGTGAAGACAAACTGGGTTGTGTGGCTCCAGGGAGAGAGCTAAAGGAACAGCTGCCAGGGTCTCTATGCTGAGTCTCCCACAGTGCCCACATATGCCATCTTTCCTGGATCAAGCACTCCCTCCATACTGCATCAACCTGGAGGAATGCACTAGCCCCATGCTTCCAACTCCCTGTCACCTTGCCTTGCCAAGCTCATGCCCTTTTGAATAGTCAGCTGCCTGGGCCTGTGGTTTAGAGGTCCAGGCAGAATCAGAATGTTAGAGACTGAGTTGTATGGCTCTAGGGTGGGGGCCATTTCCCCTTCTCTCACTTGATAGACAGGTGCTGCTTCACCAGAGAGATCCACTAGCCACACCCACTCTAACCATGCCCTGCTGAGCTCATGCCCTGCAGAATTGTCAGCTGACTGTGTCAGCCTGAGTCTGTGGTGCAGACTTTGTAGGAAGGCTCTCAAAAAGGTTTGGGCAAAATTAGAAATACTGAGTTGTGTGGCTCTAGGGCAGGGTCCACATTACCCTTGTATACCCAACCAGCACCACTACTTCTGTGCAGAGCCCTCCCTTTACACAGTCAAATCTTGGTCTGTTTGGGCCTGATGAACTCTGCTGGCCTTACCCTGATTGTTCCATGAGACTCCATCCCACTATAAAGGTCTGTGGGCACCTGGCGCATGGTGGCTGGCCTTAATATACTCAGAGACTTTTGTTGAGTGGCTACGGTCTCAGGACTGGCACAGAGTTTGAATCCATATCATTCTGGTAAACACCACTAGCTCCTAGCTGGTGACTCACTGATTACCTACCCCGGGCAACTCATGTACCACTAGAGCAGCGGTTCTCAACCTGTGGGTCGCGACCCCTTTGGGGGTCGAACGACCCTTTCACAGGGGTCGCCTAAGACCATCCTGCATATCAGATATTTACATTACAATTCATAACAGTAGCAAAATTACAGTTATGAAGTAGCAAAGAAAATAATTTTATGGTTGGGGGTCACCACAACATGAGAAACTGTATTACAGGGTCGCGGCATTAGGAAGGTTGAGAACCACTGCACTAGAGGTTCTCTCAGTGAGTGAGCCTAACTGGTGGCCAGCAAGTAGAAGTAGATCTCAGGGTGTCTTGGGCCTTTTGCTTTCCTGCCCCTGGGCTCAGTGTGGGTGAAAGCCAGCCTTGGTGCACAGTTTTTCCACTCCAACCCACATCCAGGCCCAGCAGAGGCAGCCACAAACTCTGGTCTGCTTTGTAGCTCCAAACAGGTAGCCTAGGGCCAGTCACAGGAAGCATTTGCCATTGATCTTCACCAGAGACCCTCCCAGAGGCCCTGAAATCAACAAACCCAGTGGCAAGATTCAGATCACTTCAGAGTATGATACCCAATTAGCTCTACAAGTGACACACCCAAAGGGAGATCTCAGCAGGCACCAAACTTTGCTGGGACAAATTCCACTTCATGGAGTCAGCCCACGTACAGCAGCGGTGGTCAATCCTAATAATCAGTTAACCTCAGGGTCAACCCACCACCTCACACACAGACCAATAACAATTAAGACTCAACTACAACAGGAAGTTTCACATACAGGGGACACTCCTGGAGCACCTAGCTCAGATGATCAGGGAGACTCTGCCACTGAGCCCCACAAGACACCTATTACATAAGGCCACCCTATTAAGACTTGGAGGCATAGAAGATCTACAGAGTACACAGAAACAATTACAGAGAAGAAGCCAAAATGGGGAGATAAAGAAACATGCCTCAAGTGAAAGAACAGGAGAAATCCCCACAAAAAGAACTAAATGAAATGAAGGCAAACAATCTACCAGATACAGAGTTTAAAAAAATGGTTATAAGGATGCTCAAGGATTTTAGGGAAAGAATGAATGAACTCAGTGAGAACTTAAAAAAAAAAGATAGTAAACATAATAAAGGATGAAGATAGCATAAAAAACAATAAAAAATTAAGAATACAACATTTGAAATAAAGACTACACTAGAAGGAATAAATAGCATGTTAGATGAAGCAGAGGATCAAATCAGTGATTTGGAAGATAAGGTAGAAGAAAACACCTAATCCAGAGCAACAACACAAAATAAAAATTTTAAAAGGACAGTTTAAGGGACAGCATTAAGAAAAACAACATCTGTATTATAAGGATACCAGAAAGAGAAGAGAGAGAGCAAGGAATTGAAAACCTATGTGAAGAAATAATGACTAAAACTTTCCTAACCTGGTGAAGAAAAATGACACACAAGTTCAAAAAGGGCAAAGAATCCCAAACAAGATAAACTCAAAGAGGTCCACACCAAGACACATCATAATTAAAATAGCAAAGGTTAAAGACACAGAAAGAATATTAAAAGCAGCTAGAGAAAAGCAGATGGTTACCAACAGGGAGCTCTTATAAGACTGTCAGCTGATTTCTCAACATAAACATTTCAGGGAAGAAGGAATTGGCATGAAATATTCCAACTGATAAAAAGCAAGGACCTACAAACAAGACTACTCTATCAAGGCTATAATTTAAAATTGCAGCCTTTAAAAGCTAAAGGAGTTCATTGCCACCAAATCAGTATTGCAAGAAATGGTTAAAGGAACTTGATTAAGAAATAGAAGACAACAAAAAGGAGGAACATAGTTATAAAGAATAAAATGGCAATAAATAAATACCTATCAAGAATCACTATAAATGTACATGGATTATGTGCTCCAATAAAAAGACATAGAGTAGGAGGAACCAAGATGGCAGTATAGGTACACACTTGTACTTGCTGCCTCACCCAACCACATCAAAACTACAACTAAAAGACAAAATGGATATCATCCAGAACCATGGGAAGGCTGGGTGAGTGGAAATTCTACAACTAGAAGGAAAGAGAAAAGTGCACTGAAACTGGTAGGAAGTGCAGAGGTGCGGAAGTGCGGAGGTACAGAGGCGCGCACGGAAACAGGCTGGCAACTGGGTAGGCTGTTGTCTTTTTCAATCGGGAGGGAGATACAAGCTCCCAATTGCTCTGAACTCTAGTTCCGAGAAAGACTCTGGGGACCCAGACAGACCAGACTCTCATATGGGGAGAAACTGGACTGTCTGGCATCCAGCTGGAACGCAAGGGTGGCTTTCTCGCAGAGGTGCTTGCAGCGTTCATTGTTCCTGCACAGGGCTGTGGGACACAGAGACCCTGGGACCTCTCCAAGGCAGAGCAGACTGGCAGCCATTATGGTTTGCTCCACCATGATGATTCCCTGAGACCCCACCCCACCCAATTTACAACCCCACCCAAGCTGTGAGCAGAGGCCTTTGCATATGAATGGCCTGTTCTTTTGCAATCTAAAACCTAACAAACCGCAGCTGGGTCAAAGAGCGCCAAAGCTTCCAAAAGAAGGCCTAGACAGCAGCCTTCATTGCTTCACAGCTGGGCCTCATCTGGGCACTTCCAAAGCCCCCAAAAAGAGGAGGAATCTGCAGATCTCTCTGTAGCTCCTGCTGGGTAACCTCAGGCAGTGGATGACTTTGCACCTCCTTGGAGATCCAAGAGCCAGTGTACCCAGTGTTCAGAGTGCAACCATACCAGAGTACAACTCTTCACATCCATTAGAGACACACTCAAGGGGCAGACTTAGTGAGCACCAAAGCACCACTGAAGCAAGTCCTGCTCCATAAGGGTGTCTCCAGCACAGCAGTTTTCTCATTGCAGACACAGCTGGTCATCACAGCCAATTGGCTTGGTGGTCAATTCCTCCTAGTGATACCACCAGCAATCAAGACTTAACTACAACAAAACTGTGCACACAGCCCACAAAGGGGTGCACCAAGAGTGTCAACCTCATGTAATTAGGGAAGCTGAGCCACTGGGCCCTATAGGACTCCTAGCCCACAAAGCCACTCTATCAACACAGGGAAGCAGCCAAAATGAGGAGACAAAGAAACAGGTCACAAATGAAAGAAATGGAGGAAAGCAAAATACTGGATATAGAGTTCAAAACCACGGTTATAAGGTTACTCAATAATCTTCTAGAAACCTCGGAGAAATATAGTGAGACCCTCAAGGATATGAAAAAGGACCAGTTAGAAATTAAGCATACACTGACTGAAATAAAGAATAATATACAGACTCCCAACAGCAGACTAGAGGATCCCAAGAATCAAGTCAAAGATTTGAAATATGAAGAAGCAAAACACACCCATCCAGAAAAACAAAAGGAAAAAAGAATAAAAAAATACGAAGATAATGTTAATACTATCCAAAATTATCTACAGATTCAATGCAATCTTTGTTAAAATTTCAATCACATTATTTTTCAGAAATTGAAAAATCTATCCTAAAATTTATATGGAATCTCAAGGGATCCTGAATAACCCCAACAATCCAGAAAAGAAGAATAAAGTTGAAAGTATCACACTTTTTTATTTCAAAATTTACTGCAAACCTACGTAATCAAACAATATGGTATTAGCATAAAGACAGACAAATAGATCAGTGGAATGGGATAGAGATCCCAGAAACAAACCCTCATATACAGAGTCAAGTGATTTTTGACAATGGTGCCAAGACCATTTAATGGGGAGAGGACAGTATTTTCAACAAATGATCTTAAAAACTGGATATCCACAAGCAAAAGAATGACATTGGACCCTTACTTTATACCATATACAAAAATTTAACTCAAAGTGGACCAAAGACCTACTAGTAAACATAAAGAAAAAACTATAAAACTTTTAAAAGGAAATATAGGGTAAAAGCTTTATGACATTGTATTTGGCAATGATTTATTGGATATAACACAAAAAGCACAAGCAGGGGGAGAAAGATAACTTGGAATAGATCAAAATTAAAAATTGTTGTGCATAAAGGAAACTAGCAACAGAGTAAAAAGGCAACCTACAGAGTGGAGTAAATATTTGTTAATCATATATCTGATAAGGGATTAAAATTCAGAATATATAAAGAATTCTTAGTACTCAACAACCAAAAAAATATGCAATCCAATTTAAAAAATGGGCAAAGAACTTAAATAGACATTATAAATGGTCAGTAAGTGCATAAAAAGATGTTCAACATCACCATCATAAGAGAAATGCAAATTCAAGCTACAATGAAATACTACTTCACACCATTAGGGTGGCTATTATATAAAACAACAAAAACAAAACAGAAAATAACAAGTGTTAATGAGAGTGTGGCAAAATTGAACCCTTGTGCACTGTTGATGAGAATGTAAAATGGTGAAGTCACTATGGAAAGCAGTATGGTGGTTCCTCAAAAAATTAAAAATAGAATTACCATATGAGACAGTAATTTTACTTCTGGGCATATCCCCCCCCCCCCAAAATTGAAAACAGGGACTTAAACAGATATCCTTATACCCATGATCATAGCAGAATTGTTCATTATAGCCAAAAGATGGAAACAACCAAACAGTCCATCGACAGATGAATGGATAAACAAAATATGGCATATGAAAAAAATGTAGTATTATTCAGGCATAACAAGGAAACAAATTCTGATACATAATACAGCCTGGAAAAAAATCTTAAAAATATCACACTAAGTGAAATAAGCTAGCCACGATAGAAAAAATATTGCATTATTCTATTTATGGTGAGGTACTTAGAATAGTCAAATTCATTGAGACAGAAAATAGAATGGTGGTTGTCACAGTTGGGAGATAAAAGTTGGAAAGTTAGTGTTTAATGGGTGCAGAGTGCATTTGAAGATAACAAAGTTCTGCAGGTGGACGGTGATAATGTTTGCACATGAGAGTAACTTAGTGGCCCTGAACTATACATTTAAAAATGATTAAAATGGTAAGTCTTATGCTACCTATATTTTACTACAATAATAAAGTTAATATAAATAAAAATTTAAATATTTTCCCCCAAATCTCAATGAATTATCTTATGTGTCATCTGGGTCCATGTCCTTCACTTTGGACAACACTAATCTAGAGGATCCCTGATCCACCAAAAAGAGTTAAGATCTCAGATCCCTCTTTCCTTACCATTCTGTTGTGACTACAGAGGACATCTGCAGGACCGCATGGACGAACTTCCAAGAGAGCCTAGTAAATTGGGCCACTTGGAAGATTTCACTTCCTCTGCCATGCGATATGTGCAGCCTCCCATTTCACCTGCCCCACATGCTTACCTTTCATCTCCCTGATCAAACTTTGTCACGTAGGACTTTGGCCTCATGCCACACATGTCTAGACAATAATGAGTAAAGCTTCTGTTCACAGCATTGCCAAAAATAGTTCAGAGATGTGTCCTAAAACCATCAGCTTTGTTACTGAGCCACTCAGTTTCATCTCAACATGCCTTCATTTGTGTATGTGGAGCTTACTCAGAAATTTAATTTCTGTACCTGAACATACCTTGGTTTTATAGAGAAAAATGTTCTCCAAGTTGAGTGAGTCCCAGGATACTCAATATATTTTCAGATAAACCTGATCTCAATGTGTATATAATACAAGCACACTGTAATTATCTTTTGGAGGAACAAAAATATCTAATTAGGTTGGCAGGTATCCAGAATTGGTGCCTTCTGAATTGACCAGTGATAGTTAGTGGATCTGATGCATCTTGGGATGCTTAATTGGTATATGTGGACCCGTCGTAGTCCCAGAGATGATTATTGGCTTTGTTTTGATGTCTTTTAATTTCACATTTGTTTCAACTGCTCTACCAGACCCACCTTTTTATTTTTCTGCATCTGTTCCCAGAATGTTTCTGTTTAGCAGAGAAGCAATATCAATAAACCTACTGTATTAGTAAGTTTTTCAGAGAGCAAAATAGCTGGTCTATGGGCCAGAAATTGTTGGTGTGATTTTTTTTTTAGTTCTTTTAAAGTATATCTTGTAAGAGTTTATTTCCAATTTAAAAAATGTTTTGACTTTGAGTTAGCCACGAACTTGTGAACTCAGATAAAATCTTTATATCTGTACCAAGCTTTGAAATTTTCTAAGCATCTCCATACACATTGTCTCATTTAATGCACCAATAAGTACTACTTAGCTGTCATTAATTTTTTATAAGAAAAGCAACTGATCTTCAAGATTTCTGAAAAAGTTTTTTCAATAACTCTTGAAAATGTGATAGGACTTTCAAAATGTGTGAAGTAAATTATACTAGCATTTCTTTATTAGGTGCCCCAGACTCCTGGAGATATGCTGATATATTTTGTGTCATCTAAGAGATCTTTATGAGGATATTTAAATTTTGTGACTTATTTTGGTGATGATAAAGTAAACATGTTTCAGATGATCTGGATACGCACCTTATAACCAGATATTTGCATTCATGATCATGTTGGTACCAAGTGAGGGTTTAAAGTCACAATCTTTTGCTTTTAATATGGTATTTCTCACGGCAAGGTAGACAAAATTATTCTAGGGGATCTATCAGTTCTCACATTAACCAACCCTAAGCAAGGTATGACAGAGGCGGGGAAATTTAACACATGAGTATTTGCAGAAGACTTTTCTCCTTCCCTTTTTCTGAAAGAAGACTTTCTTGTTGTATGGATAGTTTGGGGGCTGTGACTTTCCTTGTGTGGATCAACATGGTGATAAAGAATTAAAAGGAACTTGAAATGATTTATTTCTACTTCAAAGAGCAGATAGCCTTATACCAAATTAAGAGAATAAATCCAAAAAGGAGTAGGATCAAGTGGGTAGAAGAGATTGAGAGAGAGAGAGACCAGAACAGGAAGATAGATTCTGTCTAGCATTTAAGAGAAAGAAAAGGGAATAGAGGACTTTAACAAGTGGTCTGTGTATTATGAATAAAAACTACTTTGGCATTTTTTAAATTATGTTTTTATTGATTTTTTTTAAGAGAGAGGAAGGAAGAGGGAGAGAGAGAAAAAAAACCTCACCCATGTGAGAGAGAAACATCTCTCAGTTCCTCATGCACATGCTGCGACGGGCACCTAGCCTACAAACTGGGTATGTGCACTGACCTGACTTTCAGTGCATGTTGTTTTATTTTGAGACTCACCAATTGCCCCAGGCATCTACTTTGTGTTTGTTTGTTTGTTAATTTTAACACGTTGGGATATTTGCATTTTATTTTATTTATTTATTTTAAAATCTTTATTATTGAGAATATTACAGATGTTGCCCCCTTTTTCCCTCCATTGCCCTCCTCTACCTGGATCCCACCCTGCCCCAGGCCTTCACCACCCTATTGTCTGTGCCCATGGGTTATGCATGTATGCATGTAAGTTATTTGATTAATCTCTTCTCACTTGCCCCTCCCCCTTCCCTCTGAGATTTGTCCGTCTGTTCCATGTTTCTAGGCCTCTGGTTCTATTTTATTCATCAGTTTATTTTGTTCATTAGATTCCTTATTAATTTATTTTGATTTTTCGATTCAACTCTTGATAGATATGTATTTATTGCCATTTTACTGTTCATAATTTTTGTCTTTTCTTCTTCTCCTTCTTTAAGAAGACCCTTTAACATTTCATGTAATACTGGTGACAGGGAACTGTTTTAAAGACTAAGTAGCTTTGCAATTGCTTTGGATTTTAGACTGGTGTCTGATTTGTTTTGTTTGTTTTATTTTATTTTGTTGTTGTTTTTGTTAATCCTCACCTGAGGATATTTTTCCATTGATTTTTAGGGAAAGTGGAAGAGAGAGGGTGAGACAGAGAAACATCGATGTGAGAGAAACACATCGATTGGTTGCCTTCTGCATGAGCCCTGACCAGGGCCTGGGCCGGGGAGGAGCCTGCAACTGAAGTACATGCCCTTGACCAGAATCAAACCCTGGACCCTTCAGTCCACAGGCCAATGCTCTATCCACTGAGCCAAACCAGCTAGGGTGCTAACAGATTATTTTATTAGTTAACTTTAGTTTTCTGTGAGTGTCAGAAAATTGAAAATATAAGTGATTTAAAGCAGATATACAGTTATCTATCTATACTAATAAAAGCCTAGGTGGCCCTCACGCCTTTGCACAACACCCTCATGTCATCACAAGATGGCCACCACAAGATGGCCGGCAGGG
>NW_005361459.1:1476395-1482341 GCF_000412655.1 Myotis brandtii | reverse complement strand
GAGGGGTCCCAGATTGGAGAGGGTGCAGGCTGGGCTGAGGGACACCCCTCCAGTGCATGAATTTCATGTACTGGGCCTCTAGTATTTTTATAAAAGCAGCCCAGGGTCCATGGTCATCAAAAAAGAAGGCCCCTATTATTTTGTGGTTCTATCATCCTAAATGTGTGGTATCTATCTTATGAGCCAAGATGTATGCCCCAGGTCAATTTACCATATCTGCATTCCAGCCAGCAAGAAAAAGAAAAGTAGAAGAAAATGCAGCACAGGATGAACATTAGTGTACCTTAAAGAAGTTTCCTAGAAACTGCTACATAACATGCTTACATCCTATTGGCTAATTTTAGTTCATAACTAAACCTAGCTGAAAAGGAACCTGAAAAAATACAGATTTTGAGTGACTCTGTGCCTAGCAAAAAATTATATTACTACAAAAGAAGGGGAGTGTATATATTAGGATCAATTGCAACAGCTCCATCACCTTGGCTTCCTCACCACTCACATGCACCCAGTCTTCCCCTGTAGAAAGGCAAGCAAACAAACACCAGATTCCCGTACATTGTGTGCCAGTTTATATTAACTATGTCTTTTATTGTCTATATTCTGATGCTTTGACATCAGGGTCCTTGCTGACCCTGGAGGGCCTGACCCTTCCAGGGTTAGCCAATTCCTAGAGACAGCGAGCAATTTACTTACATTGTGCCTTTCACATGCAAACTGACTGATCCACCCCAACACTTCCCTTGTTGGGTGTCCACACTCAAGACCACTGTCCACCTGGTCTGAGCACCCCAGGGCTAGGTAACAGGCAACCAGGGATAGCCCCTATGCCCCAAAGCCTGCTGAATTATTCAAACTAGCCAGTCATGAGACTGCTCACCCCGCCCTGCCTGATCCTTCCCACAGAAACTGCAATAGAGGCCTTTGCCGACAGTTCCCACTTCTACTTCCCGGCTGACCCTGGAGCTTCCCTGTGTGGCCTCCTGTGACTGGTGTTTTCTCTCCTCTTGGGATCTGTGAGTAACAACCTGTTTTTCAAAGACAGTGGTCTCCTGATCTGGAGGCCTTGCCATACTTAAATAAAAATGAAACCTTTTAAAATAAAACATACTTAAATACAAATATTTTAAAGCATAGTTCAAAGTCCAGCATCTCTGGGCCACACACAGCCTTTTTCTCCAGTACAGATAAGTGCCTCATGTTCTGGTGACCTGGGTGCAAAAGGCAAACTATCTCCCCCAACACATCTGATATATAATGTTGGGTAAGAACAGGGTAATCACAATAAAAATTCCAGTTAAAAAACCCAGTTAAGGGAAAATAGGAAGCATCCATATCAATCTCTGGAGACAGAGTAGGAGAATTCTCTTCTATCAGGAGGATATGTTTCCTGATTAGCCCATCTAACAGCCCCTGTGGGGGACATAAAATAATCCAGTCAACAACCTCCCATTGCAATACAGAAGAGAGAACACAGTTTAACACTGAGTAAACATTAATTAATTACATGCATGACAGGTAGAATAAAAGTGTCTACAAAGTCTAGATTGAAGTTCAGACTTTTGTATAAAAAGTAGGAGAAAGAACAATTAAACCTTTTCTTATCTGCTGTGATTGTTTCCAGTACCCCTCAAGAGGGACTTGGAAGCTCATTTTGGAGGTATTTCATGGCCAAGGATCAGAGAAGATTCATGACCTTGCATTATAAAATGAAAGTTTGGACCTCCTATATGAAAACCTATTATATTTTCAAGAAGATACCCTAAGTAGTGTAGAGAAGAATTGCCCCCTTCAACCAAGATTCTGCTCTCTGGGTGTGAACATGTGTTCATTGCACTCTGTGCTCCCTGGATCTGCCCTCTTGGGAAGGGAGGAGATGGAGTGCTATTTTGCATGTTGTCTTTTTTTGGCTGCCTCAGAAGGGGTCACTGGAGAATGTTCCTTTTCACGGATTGACACACTTCCAGGTAGGCCAGATTTTGGTTTTTGAGAGCTGCTAAAAATTGAGCAATTCAGGCTATTTCTGGCCAGTTTTCTTAGTAATTTAATATCCTCAAAAGTTTAAGCTTTCCATCTATTTGACTTTAGTCAGTTTCTTGTGCAAATAACCACAAATGAAAATCTGTCTAGATAAAGTTTTGAAACTGAAGACTGAATTAACAGCCTCTGTGCTCTGCCCGTCTACTTTTCTTTCAATATGATGGTGGCTTTCTTGAGGCCATCTGGTGATTTAAGTGGGAAGATAAAAACCTCAATTTGACGTTGCTGCTGTGAAGGCTCCTGTTGTCCAGCAGAGATAACCTAAAGGAAGTGGCTTAAAAAATTTGTGGCCACAGGCTATCTTTCAAGTCACTGCCTATGACATTGTGAGTTTGGGCTGTAGAAGCAGTAGGCATTTCAGCTCAGAAAGTCTAAATGACTCTCAGTGTATTTGGATTGTAGAACACAGGCAAAAAGAGTCTCACTTTCCAAAGTTATCCCCTTCATCTCTGCCTATAGATAAGCTAGCTACCATTGCAGTTAACTTCTCTCATGTAAGACTTTGTTGAAAGTGTCAGAAGTTGCTAATACATATAAGTATTCTGAATCTTCCTTACTGATATGCCCTTGGAAGACATGTGGTATAACCTCATAGGCAAGGCTGAACCTGGGGTGAGGGTAGTGAGACACTTGCCTCAAATGCAAAATTTAAAGGGGCACAAAAACCCCTCAGTAATTAAGATAAAGATAAAAAATATCAATGTGATATTTTTAAAGATAAAAATTTATGTAAAATATCCAGGATGTACAAAATATCAAAATTTTAGATGAAGGCAGGATCAGCATTGCTGATTTTTCTTTTTGTCTTGCACAGCATTGCTAACAGTTTGTGGTTTTGCCAATTTATCTTGCAGATGAAATAATAGGAGTCACCAGCTTTCCAGTCTGCAATATTGTACCCTTGTCATCTTCAGTCACACGGTTTTAAAAACAACTTCCTCTAGAATCCCACTCCTGGTACCACATTGTATAATAGTTAATATTATGTTGGTTATTGTAAATTGTGCTGCTAAGAACATAAGGGTGCATATATACTTTCTGACGAGTGTTTCATGTTTCTTAGGATATATTCTTAGAAGTGGGATGACTGGGTCAAATGGGAGTTCCATTTCTAATTTTTTGAGGAAACTCCATACTGTTTTCTTTTTTTATTAGTTAAGGTATTACAAATGTGTCCTCATCCCCCCCATTCACCCCCCACCCCCTCTCCCCCCCCCCCCCCCCCCCCCCAAAAAAAAAAAAAAAAAAAAAAAAGCAAGAACCAGTGGTCCAACGTGTTTCAAAAAGACCAAGGAGAAATATTTCCTACCATTTCACTTGCCCTATCAGCAGTCCTCTCAACCTATGCCTCTCCCCAGTATCTAGAGGGCAAAGGGGCTCTACCTGCCTTTTACCTTTCTGCTCAGTGATCAGGTGCTGCACGATGACATCAGTCATGCTATCCCTGTATGCATACCGGTCCTTATAGAGCCCATGGACAGTGCTGAAAATAAGCTGGTAGAAGGAAATGGTGCCATCCTGGCAGCCTACCACCTGCAGGGAAAGAGAGGTGTCAATTCCCAGCTTTCTGTGGAGAAAGAATCTACCTTCCCATTTGTCAGAAAAAAACATCAATGATTTGACTGGCTAAGCAGGCCTGATGTTCAGTTCCTACTCAGACAATGGCCCAATAAAAATGAACTTCCTCTTCTTACCACATAGTTGGAATCGGGCTTCACTTTACAAGTCCACACCCAGGAGTTCTGCTCCCCAACAGTCCCGAGCCGCACTCCATCCTTGGTGAAAAGGGATACTTGCTTGTCTGACCCCCCCAGTAAAATGTACTCCCCTTTAGTAAAGTAGCTGATGCAGCAAGGGTCAAAATTCAGTGGCCGATCCTTCCCAATCTGAGGAAAGAGAACATACACTAAAGGAAAAAACAACTTCTGAATCCTGAAACTCAATAAATGTTAGCTATTATTACTATTATTATTATTAAGCCAGATCCCTTTAAATGTCAAAAACACTTAAGATGCCAAAAATACACAAATTACACCTAAGCCTAACACAAAAGTGTAGGTTTGATTTACTTCATCATCCCACATTTAATTCTAAATCTTCCCAGAATTAAAAGATACTTACACAAGAAAACAATTTTACTGTTCCAAACAAGTTGGGGGTTACTTTCTCAGAAGACTGAGGTTGCTTATCTGTCAAAAACTCTGGGCCACAACATGAACACAATATTTACCATGGCCCTGACTACCATATTGAGCTTTTTTTATATTTTCACTATAGTAGCAAGACCCCATTTCCACCTAGCATAGTGTGGTTAGATGTTCCAGGAAACTTCTAATACCCATCCTCAGTGCCAGATACACAGTAGATGTGCCAATAAATATTTATTAAATGATTATGGACATACATTAAGTGGATGAATACTAATAGATAGGACCAGGGAAACTGGATGCTAGATAATTAAAATGATGGTTCTGAGAAAACAGCCATAGGAAACTGAGAAAATTCTTTATTATATACAACCTTTATTTTTACTTGACTACCAAAGAAATAAGCAATGGTAAGGTGAGGCAGAAGAAATGGCTCCAAAGTTAGGCTAAACATACCTAAAACCCCCACTTCTGACATGATAAGTTTTGAGAAATAAAGATGCTGTTAAACAAAAACCTCCATTGAAATGGCTGCATTTCTCATTTGCTTGGCTGTGGTAGTAAGCCATCCCCACCACCTTCACTTGATATCTGGTATTGAGATCCCACCTACTTTGTTCTTCTTTCTCAGGATCGGGGTCTTTTTTTATTCCAGATGAATTTTTGGAGAGTTCGTTCTAGATCTGTGAAGTATGCCGTTGGTATTTTAATGGGAAGTGCGTTGAATTTATAGATTGCTTTGGGTAGTATGGACATTTTGATGATGTTGATTCTACCAATCCATGAACACGGTATGTTCTT
The DNA here is from genome assembly GCF_000412655.1 of Myotis brandtii. Lineage (NCBI taxonomy): Eukaryota > Metazoa > Chordata > Mammalia > Chiroptera > Vespertilionidae > Myotis > Myotis brandtii. The sequence continues at coordinate 1,477,356 of NW_005361459.1, read as the reverse complement.
CCATCTGTTTATGTCTTCCTCTATCTCTTTTTTCAGTGTCCTGTAGTTTTTTGCATATAAGTCTTTTACCTCCTTAGTTAAGTTTATTCCTAGGTATTTTAATTTTTTTGGTGCAATGGTAAATGGGGAAACTCCATACTGTTTTCCACAGTGGCTATGCCAGTCTGCATTTCCACAAGCAGTGTACTAGGGTTCTCTTTTCTCCACAGCCTCACCAGCAGTTGTCTTTGATTGATTTGTTGATGATAGCCATAATGACAGGTGTGAGGTGATACCTCATTGTCATTTCGATTTGCATCTCTGAGATGATTAATGACTTTGAGCATTTTTTCGTATGTTTCTTGACTTTCTGTATGCCCAGTTTGGAGAAGTGTCTACTTAGGTCATTTGCAAATTTTTAAATAGGATTGTTTGTCTTTCTATTGTTAAGTTGTATGAGTTCCCTATATATTTTGGAGATTAACCCCTTATCAGATTATCATTGGAAAATATGTTCTCTTGTTATTTTGATGATAGTTTCTTTTGCAGTGCAGATGCTTTTTATTTTGATGTAGTCCCATTTGTTTATTTTCTCCTTAGTTTCCATTGTCTTAGGAGATGTATTGGTAAACATATCGCTATGAGAGATGTCTGAGATTTTGGTGGCTATGGTTTCTTCTTCTTCTTTTATGGTTTCACATCTTATATTTAAGTCTTTTTTTTTTAAATATATTATTTTTGTGTATGGTGTGAGTTGGTGGTCTAGTTTCATCTTTTTGCATGTATCTGTCCAATTTTCCCAACACCATTTATTGAAGAGACTGTCTTGACTCCATTGTATGCTCTTGCCTCCTTTGTCGAATATTAATTGGGCATAGTGGTTTGGGTCGATTTCTGGGTTCTCTATTCTATTCCATTGATCTATATGTCTGTTCTTGTGCCAGTACCAAGCTGTTTTAAGAACAGTGGCTTTGTAATACAG
>NW_005361459.1:1473623-1475825 GCF_000412655.1 Myotis brandtii | reverse complement strand
ATATCTTAATTTTTTTGTTGCAATGGTAAATGGGATTTTTTTTTTAGTTTCTCTTTCTGAGAGTTCACTATTGACATGTAAAAATGCTATGGATTTTTGGGTTTTAATTTTGTATCCTGCTACATTTCCTAATTCAACAGCCTAAGTGCCCATCAGCAGATGAATGGATATAAAACTAGGGTACATTTACACAGTGTAATACTACATGGCAATAAAAAAGAAAAAACCCTTACCATTTGCAACAGCATAGATGGACCTGGAGAGTATTATGCTAGCAAAATAAGCCAGTCAGAGAAAGATAAGTATCATATGATCTCTCTTATATGTGGAATCTAATGAACCAAATAAACTGATGATCAAAAATAGACTCAGAGTTGTAGAAGCATGAACAGATTATTGAACCTCAGAGGGAAGGCAGGGGAGGGTGGGTGGAAAGAGATCAACCAATAAACTTGTGTGCATATATGCATAACCCGTGGATACTGGACAGTGGGGTGGTGAAGGCCTGGTGTGGGGGAGGACGGGAGCAGGCTGAAAGAGGTTAATAGGGGGAAAGGAGTACCCATGTAATACTTCCAACAATAAAGATTTTTTTAAAAACAATTATGTTGGGGGAGAAGGCTGGCTAGTGTTGGCTCCCAACATGTGGGATTCCCTTTGTCTTCCTCAAAGTCACCCTACCAGTTGTTGCTGCCAACACTGCTCCTTCCATGGAGTCCTCATGAATACAGCACGGCAACTCAAAAAAATGATTTCAGTTGGTCTTAAGCAGCTCAAACTTACCTGCATGTTTTGTCAAACTCTCAGGTAGAGGAAGGAAGATGGTGGTGGAGTAAGTGAACCTTTCTCTGACGACCTCCCAGAATCTAATTGGTATTAGAACTAAATTGGGGAACATTTACTCTGGTGGAGGCTGAACCTCACAGTCAGCCTGAGATGAGATCCCACCTATGAATGGGACAACAATCAGGATCCCCGAACAACAGGAGTCACTCCTAGAACATCCAGCTCAGGAGTTCAAGGAAACCTTACCACTAGGTCCCATAGGACACTTTCTTCAAAAGGCCACCCAACAAAGACTGGAAGTAATAGCAGATATATCTAATACATAGAAACAAACACAAAGAGACAACTGAATGGGGAAATAAAGGAAAAAACCCAAATTAAAGAAAGGAGGAATTTCCAGAAAAAGAACTAAATGAGATGGAGGTAAGCAATTTATCAGACATAAAGTTTAGAGTAGTGATTATAAAGATGCTCAAGGAACTTAACAGGGGAAATTACATCAGCACGAGAAAGGGCATAGAAACTATGAATAAGAACTACATGCAATGAAAGATACTATATCTGACATCAAGAATACACTAGAAGAAAATAAAAGCAAGCATGATGAAGCAGAGGATCAAAAGACCGATTTGGAAGACAAGGTAGAAAGAAACAGTCAATTAGAGCAGCAGAAAGAAAATATATTTTAAAAACATGAGGAGAGTTTATGGGAACTTTGGGACAAAATTAAATGGAACAACATCTGCACCATAGGGTACAAGAAGGAGAAGGAAGTGAGCAAGGGATAGAGAACCTGTTTAAAGAAAAAATGACAGAAAACTGCCCTAACCTGGTGAAGAAAAAGTCACACATGCTCATGAAGCACAGAGCCCCAGTCAAGAAGAATACAAGGAGACCTACACTATGACACATCATAATTAAAATGGCAAATGTTACAGAGAGAATCTAAAGGGCAGCAAGAAAGAGACAGTTACATAGAAGGGAGCTCCCATAAGGCTGTCAGCTGATTTCTCAACAGAAACACTACAGGCCAGAAAGTATTGGCATGAAGTATTCAAAGTAATGAAAAGCAAGTATCTGGAACCAAGACTACTCTACCCAGCAAGGCTGTGATTCAAAATTAAAAATGAAATAAAAAGCTTCCCAAACTTTTTCAGCTGTCATGTCTGAGTGGCTGAGTGTTGTCAACCTATGAATCAGGAGATCATGATTCGATTCCCAGTCAGGGCACATGCCCAGGTTGCAGGCCCGATCCCCAGTAGGGGGTGTGCAGGAAGCAGCTGATCAGATTCTTTGTCATCATTGATGTTTCTTTCTATCTTCCTCTGCCGCTCCTTTCATCTCTGAAATCAACCATATATATACTAGAGGCCCAGTGCACAAAAATTTGTGCACTGGGGGGGGGGGGGTTCCCCT
>NW_005361459.1:1469552-1472229 GCF_000412655.1 Myotis brandtii | reverse complement strand
TTCTGGAATTTATTTACCTTCTCACTGGAGCACTGGAGCTGAGAGCCGGCTCCAGCTCTGAGGCCTCCGCTGCTGAAAGCAGGTATCTGGGGTTTGTTTAAATTGCAACAGAAAGCAGGTATCTGGGGTTTGTTTAGCTTCTATAATTGCAACATTGTTGCTTAGGGTGCAGCTCAGAGCCCGGCTGCGCAGACGGGGAACTTTGGCTTCTTTCATCACTGGAGCAACCAAGCCTCATGTTCGCTTCAGCTGCATGGCTGCTGGCCGCCATCTTGGTTGGCAGTTAATTTGCATATCACCCTGATTAGCCAATGGGAAGCGTGTCGGAGGTACAGTTAATTAGCCTATTTATCTTTTATTAGATAAAGAGCTTCTTCCCTAGCTGGTTTGGCTTAGTGGATAGAGCATTGGCCTGTGGACTGAAGGGTCCCGTGTTCGATTCTGGTAAAGGACACATGCCCAGGTTGTGGGCTCAATCCCCAGTAGGGGGTGCAGGAAGCAGACAATCAATGATTCTCTCTCATCATTGATGTTTTTCTCTCTCTCTCCCTCCCCCTCCCTCTCGGAAATCAATAAAAATATATTTTAAAAAAATAGCTTCACAAACAAACAAACAAAAAGACTAAAAGAGTTTGTTACCACCAAAACATCATTGCAAGAAATGCTAAAGGGACTGTTGTAACACAAACAAGAAATAGAGGGAGAGACAAAGGAACATGGGCATAAAGAGAAGAGTGGCAATAAATAAGTACCTATCAGTAATAACCTTGAATGTAAATGGATTAAATGTACCAATCAAAAGACATTGAGTAGCTGAATAGATCAGGAAACATGACCATATATATGCAGAACAAGAGACCCACCTCAGAACAAAAGACTCACACAGGTTGAAAGTGAAGGGATAGAAAAAATCTTCCAAGCCAATGGAAATGAAAACAAAACAAAAAAAGGGGGGGGGTAGCAATACTTATATCTGACAAAATAGACTTCAAAAGAAAGGCCATAAAAAGAGACAAAGAAGCACACTACATAACACTGAAGGACTCATTCTGACAAAAGGATATAGCATTGGTAAACATATATGCATCCAATATAGGAGCACCTAAATATATTTTTTAAAAACTCCTGAAGCATTTTAAGAGAGAGAATAGATTCATAGTAGGGACTTTAACATCCTATTGACATCATTGGGTAGATCTCCCAGACAAAAAATCAACAAGGAAACAGCGACCTGAAACAACACACTGGATCAGAAGGACATAATTGATATTTACAGAACATTCCATCCCAAAACTGCAGAATATACATTCTTCTCAAGTGTACATGGAAACATTCTCAAAGATAAACCACATGTTAGGACACAAACCAAGTTTCAATAAATTTAAGAAGAATGAAATCATATCAAACATCTTCTCAGATCACAATGGCATGAAGCTACAAATCAAGTTCAATAAAGAAACTCAAAACCATTTGAACACATTGAGGTTAAATAGTATGTTATTAAGCAATGAATGTGTTACCAATGAGATAAAGGAATAAATAAAAAAACCTTCCTGGGAATAAATGAACAAACAGCAACATAAAATCAATGAGATACAGCAAAAGCAGTCTTGAGAGGGAAGTTCATAGCTTTAAGAAACAGAAAAAAAGCTCTAAAAAACCATCTAACTCTATATTAAAAGAATTAGAAAGAGAACAATAATTAAAGCCTAGAGTAAGTAGAATAAAGGAAATGATAAAGATCAGAACAGAAATAAAAGACATAAAAATACAAAAGATCAATGACACAAAGAGCTGGTCCTTCAAAAAGATAAAGAGGATTGATAAACCTTAAGCCAGACTCATCAAGAAACAAAGAGAGAATCCAAGTAAATAAAATCAGAAATCAAAAAGGCAAAGTAACAACTGACACTACAGAAATACAAAGAATTGTAAGAGCCCGGTCAGTGTTGCTCAGTGGTTGAATGCCCACCGATGAATCAGGAGGTCATGGTTTGATTCCTGGTGAGGGCACAGGAACGGGTTGCAGGCTCCATCCCCAGTAGGGCGAATGCAGGAGGCAGCCAATCAGTGATTCTCTAGCATCATTGATGTTTCCATCTCTCTCTCCTTCTCCCTTCTTCTCTGAAATCAATATATATATATCTACACTAATAAAAGAGAAGCATGGTAATTAGCGTACGACCGCTATCCTTCCCATTGGCTAATCAGCATATCCTTATGCAAATTAACTGTCAGCCAAGATGGCGGCCAGCAGCCATGCACTGAAGCGAGCAGGGAGGCTTGCTTGCTCCAGTGATGGCGAACTCCAACGTTCCCCGCCTGACTTGCCGGCCTCTCAGCTGCAACTCTAAGCAACTATGTTGCAAATATAGAAGCTAAACAAAACCCCAGAAACCAGCTTTAGTCAGCCAGGCTTCAGCCAGCCGGACCGCAACATTGTATCAAATACAGAAGGAAAAACAAAGGCCAGAAACCGGCTTTCAGCAGCCGAGGCCTCAGAGCTAAAGCTGGCCCAGAATAAAAATTAAAAAAAAATTAAAAAAGGAGCGGTTGGGAGCTTCAGTCACCCGCCAGCCTGAAAACGGCCCTCAGCCCCTCACCCAGACTGGCCAGGCACCCCAGTGGGGACCCCCACCCTGATCCAGGACACCCTTCAGGGCAAACCAGCCAGCCC
>NW_005361459.1:1465630-1468095 GCF_000412655.1 Myotis brandtii | reverse complement strand
TTTACATTGGGCCCTGTTACTGTGATACTTCCTGTTGAAAAAATCTGTAATGTAGCTCGTAGAGATTTTATCCGATAGCACACAGCAGGATGAAGTTCAGGTTCATAACTACACAAAGAAAGCCACAATATAAGTATAGCCTGACAAGTAATTTCAAATTTGGTAAGTTACTTTGATTTCTCAAAGACCTACCTGGCATGAGGTCTATTGTTCTTCGTGAATTCTGGCAAACGGATTTCAAATGGCATGTTACACACTGCTAAAACATTAACAACCTTAAAATCTGTAAATATTACCTGAAAACCTAGTTTCTGCAGACTGCGGGCTAGACGCCTGGCACCAAATTTAGCTTCTTCTTCACTTGTTGCTCCAGTGCAAATAATTTTTCCTGAGGAGGAAATTGTAGCTGTAATTCTAGGTTTTCTAAGTTTCATTAATACTTTTCCAACATCACGCTTATAAATTACATTTGCTCCCTCCAAAGCAATCTTCCTTAAGTTCAAATGGCATCTTGTTCTAAAAACACAGACTACATTAATTAGAATGTCCAATGCAACATCACTGTCTGCATCCATTGGGGTAGTTTAAAAACTTAGCTTTCCACCACAAAGATCACATCCGTGGGAAGAGGGGGCGGTGGCAGAGGACGCCCGTGGCATCGGACTTGAAGGATAAGCTGGAGGACGAGGATGATGATGAGGCCGCCGCGCTCCCCAGTCTCCATGGAACTCCCGCCCCAGCCTGTTGCTAGGAGCCCCCGAGGCACCGGCTCCCTCTTTCGCGCTTTGTTGTTCCGGGTCCCCAGCATGCATTTTTTAAAATTGTTTTATTGCTTAAAGTATTACAAAGAGTATTACATATGTCTCCTTTTTTCCCCGCCCTTGACAATCCCCTGGCCTCCCCTACCTCCCAGTGTCTTATGTCCATTGGTTATGCTTATATGCATGCATACAAGTCCTTCGGTTGATCTCTTACCCTCCCCTCCTGCCCCCCAACCCTCCCCGGCCTTCCCGCTGTAGTTTGACAGTCTGTTCGAGGCTGCTCTGCCTCTGTATCTATTTTTGTTCATAAGTTTATAATGGTCTTTATTATCCATAAATGAGTGAGATCATGTGGTATTTTTCCTTCATTGACTGGCTTATTTCACTTAGCATAATGCTCTCCAGTTCCATCCATCCTAGCATTCATTTTTAATAAAAACTCTCAGCAAAGTGGGAATAGAGGGATGATACCTCAATATAATAAAGGCCATATATGACAAACCTATACCCAACATCATACTCAATGGGCAAAAACTAAAATTGTTCCCTTAAAACAGGCACAAGACAGGGTTGTTCACTTTCACCACTCTTATTTAACATAGTATTAGAAGTCCTAACCACAGCAATCAGAGAAACGAAAAAAAGGCACCAAATTGGAAAGGAGGAAGTAAAACTCTCATTATTCACAGATGACATGAAAACCCTAAGGACTCCACCAAAAAACTACTAGATTTTATAAATGAATCTGATGAAGTAGCAGGATAGGAAATTAACATCCAGAAATCAATGGCATTTTAATATATTAATAATGAACTCTCAGAAAGAGAAACTAAAAAGACAAACACAATCTTGTCCTGGCTGGTGTTGCTCAGTGGTTAGAGTGTCAGCCTGCATAGTGGTGGGTCAATGATTCAATTTCAGGTCAAGGACATCTACCTGGTTGCAGGTTCAATCCCAGGCCTGGTCATGGCATGTGCAGGAGGCAAATAATCAATGTGTCCCTCTCACATCAATGTTTCTCTCTCTCTCTTTATCTCTCTTCCCCTCCCTTCCTCACTTCACTCTCTAACAAATCAATGTGAAAAAATGTCCTCAGGTGAGGATTAAAAACAACAATAAAACAGAAAAAAAAATGAAAAACAACAACAAAAACCAATCACATTTAACTTTGCAATGAAAAAAATAAGATACCTAGGAATAAACTTAACCAAGGAGGTAAAAGACCTATACTCAGAAAACTATAGGACATTGAAAAAAGAAAAAGAGGAAGATAGAAACAAGTGGAATTATATGCCGTGTTCATGTATTGGAAGAATTAACATCATTAAGATGTCCATACCACCAAAGCAATCTATAGATTCAATATAACCCCTATTAAAATACTTTTCAGATTTAGAACAAATATTCTAAAAATTTATATGGCACCCAAAAAGATCCCAAATAGCTGCAGCAATCTTGAGAAAGAGAACAAAGTTAGAGGGATCACAATACCAGATATCAAACTATACTACAAAGCCATTGTAAGCAAAATAACCTGGCAGTGGCACAAGAACAGGCATATAGAACAGAACAGGGACTCCAGAAACCAACGCATGCCTTTATGGGCTATTAATATTTGACAAAGGAGGCAAGAGCATACAATAAGTAAAGATAGTCTCTTCAATAAGTGGTGTTGGAAAAATTAGACAAATACATGCAAAAAAA